>NC_092048.1:75246084-75546084 GCF_003086295.3 Arachis hypogaea | reverse complement strand
GTGTTAGTCCCCCCTGGGCTGAGGTTTGGTGATGGGCGTTGCTAGCCCAAGTTGTTGTCAAACACTTGGCTCTTCTTCTTCTTGGTTTCACTTTTCATGCTTAATGTTGCCTAAACTTTGAGCTTCAATCCTTTGCTTCAATATCGACTATTATAAATCATTGGAAAGCTCATAATGTCTTCTTTCCAATGCACTTAGAAGCACTCAAATTGGATCTCTGTAGTTCAAGTTATTCTTGTTTGAAGAAGACAGGGTCAGGCTGCCAAAATCGCGGGCGTTGTTAGCAAACACGCCTTTGCTCTTCCAAGTTGCCAATGTGTTCAGTTTTTGAGGCTCCAAATGAAGCCCGATTTTAAAGCTTCAAACAAATGTCAAACCCATACCATGATATATCATTGGAAAGCTCTGGATGTCTACTTTCAAATGCCATTGGAATCACCTCATTTGGAGCTTTGTAGCTCAAGATATACTCCATTGAAGGAGGTAAGGTCAGGCTACCAAGCTCACCAGCGTTTTTGGCAAACACTCCCTTGTATTTCTAAGTTGCCAACGTGCTACCTTCATTCTTCACCATCCAAAGCTTCTCAGCGTTGTTTCCAAACACACCAATGCTTTCTTGAGTTGGCAACGTGCTCGATGCTCTTTCCTGGCTCCAAACATTGCTTCCCACGTTGCCATTAAACATGCCTATAGAAACCACGTTGGCAACGTGCTCCTTTCTGAGGCTCCAAATGAAGCCAGCTTTTGAAGCTTCGAATGAATGCTAACTCCATACTATGATATATGGTTGGAAAGCTCTTGATGTCTACTTTCCAATTCCACTGAAATCACCTCCTTTAGAGATTTGTAGCTCGAGTTATGCATCCTTGAAGGAGGCAAGGTCATGCTGCCAGGTTTGCTGGAGTTATTGCTGAACACGCACCCTTTCTTCCAAGTTGGCAACGCTCGATGACTTCTCCAGGGCTGCTTCCTTGCTTGGAGTTGCCTTGGAACACGCCTATGCTCTCCCAGCCCAACAACGTGCTCGAGCCTTCCCTATGGCACCAAGCTTTGCTTGCTACGTTGCCAAGGAACACGCCTTCAGAATTTGGCGTTGGCAACGTGCATCTCCCTTTCCTGGGCCAAGTCTTTATATTCAGCGTTGTTTGCCTGCGTTGTCCTCAAACACGCCCCTCATCTCTAGGCTGGCAACGTGCTCGAGGCTTTGGACTAGCTTCCCAAGGTTGCTTGCTGCGTTGCCAAGGAATACGCCTTCAGAATTTGGCGTTGGCAACGTGCTTCACACCCTTCCTACCCAAGCCTTCTTGCTGCTGGCGTTGTCACCAAACACGCCCTTGTTGGTGGCATTAGCAACGTGCTAGGGAGCTACTTCCTTCCAGGTTTTTGCTCTCTGGCGTTGCTATGGAACACGCTATTAGTTTGGGGAGTTGGCAACGTGCCAACCCGCTCTTCTTGGCTTGCTTTGGATTGTTGGAGTTGTCCTCAAACACGCCATTGTAAATTCAAGTTGGTAACTTGCTTGGGGCTTCAAATTCACCTTCCAGGACTACTTGGCGTTATTGCCAAACACTCAAGTGATAATGCACGTTGGCAACTCCCAAGTCTCTTCCTCCTTGCCAAGCTTGCTATGTCCCCAATCTTTCTTGCTCTAATTCTTACTAGCTTGACCTTCTTGCTTCATTACCTATCATTAACCAAAGAATTTGCTTCAAAGTTTTGCCATTCTATGCAACAATTTTCAAGAGATTCATTCATGCTAATTCATTTGTCAACTCCTTGAATTCTTTGCCCAAATATGGCCAAATTACACTAGTTCTTGGTTCATGAATGCATGGAGAGAAAACTCACACAAATGCTTGTTTATTTCAAAGAAAGTGAATGAAATTAAGCTAAAATTACTTAAACTAACTAGCTAATATAGCAAAGATGCAAATGCATCACTTTTTATTTTTGAATTTTTAAATTATATTATTAAATTTTTTTTATAATAATTAGAAAATTAAAATAAAGTCCAGCAATATCTAGTAACCAACAGATCTGTAAATTTATTATCTTTTTTAATTTTTAAACCAAAAAAATTATTTTTTTCTAATAGTAGAAAAATAAAAAATTCTAGGAATATTCAAAAAATAAAAAAAAATTGAGAAGTTTTAAATTTTTTAAATTAATTTATTCTTAATTTGTGAACAAGTGCAGCAAAAAAAGTCAATTGTACAGGTCTAGCTTTTTTCGGTGAATAAAAAAATAAAAAATATTTTAAAAAAATAAAAAATCTTAAAAAACCAAATTTTTTATTTTTATATTATATGATTAAATTCTTTTATTTAAATTAGGAAAACAAAATAAAGTCCAACAATATCGAGTAATCAACAGATCTGTAAATTTCTCTTTTTTTTAAGCTAAAAAAATAATTTTTTTTCAACATTAGAAAAATAAAAAATTCTAACAATATCCAAAAAATAAAAAATTTTAAATTTTAAATTTTTTAAATTAATTTATTCTTAATTTGTGAACAATTGCAGCAAAAAAAAGTCAACTGTCCGGGTGTAGTATTATCCGGTAAATAAAAAGATAGAAAAATATTTTTTAAAAAAGAAAAAATTTTTAAAAACTAAGTTTTTTATTTTTGAATTTTTAAATTATATTATTAAATGTTTTTTATAATAATTAGAAAATTAAAATAAAGTCCAACAATATCTAGTAACCAACAGATCTTTAAATTTATTATCTTTTTTAATTTTTAAAACAAAAAAAAAATTTTTCTAATAGTAGAAAAATAAAAAATTCTAACAATATTCAAAACATAAAAAAATTGAGAAGTTTTAAATTTTTTTAATTAATTTATTCTTAATTTGTGAACAAGTGCAGCAAAAAAAAGTTAATTGTACAGGTGTAGTATTATCCGGTAAATAAAAAGATAGAAAAATATTTTTTAAAAAAGAAAAAATTTTAAAAAACTAAGTTTTTTATTTCTGAATTTTTAAATTATATGATTAAATTCTTTTATTTAAATTACGAAAATAAAATAAAATCCAACAATATCTAGTAAACAACAGATCTGTAAATTTATTATTTTTTTATTTTTAAACTAAAAAAATAATTTTTTTTCCAACGGTAAAAAAATAAAAAATTCTAAAAATATCCAAAAAATAAAAAATTGAAAAATTTTAAATTTTTTAAATTAATTTATTCTTAATTTGTGAACAAGTGCTGCAAAGAAAGTTAACTGTACAGGTGTAGCATTATTCGGTAAATAAAAAAATAAAAAAATATTTTTAAAAAATAAAAAATTTAAAATACCAAATTTTTTTTTGAATTTTTAAATTATAATATTAAATTCTTTTATTTAAATTAGGAAAATAATATAAAGACTAACAATATCTAGTAAATAACAGATCTGTAAATTTATTATTTTTTAATTTTTAATCGAAAAAACAATTTTTTTCCAAAAGTAGAAAAATAAAAAATTCTAAAAAAATCCAAAAAATAAAAAATTTAAACATTTTAAATTTTTTAAATTAATTTTTTTCTTAATTTGTGAACAAGTGCAACAAGAAAAGTCAACAATCCGGGTGTAGCATTATCCGGTGAATAAAAAGGTAAAAAAAATATTTTGTAAAAAAATTAAAAATATAAAAAAAACTAATTTTTTTATTTTTGAATTTTTAAATTATATGATTAATTCTTTTATTTAAATTAGAAAAATAAGATAAAGTCCAACAATATCTAGTAAATAACAAATCTGTAAATTTTTTTGAATTTTTAAACTAAAAAAATAAATTTTTTTCTAATAGTACAAAAACAAAAAATTTCAAAAATATCCAAAAAATAAAAAATTAAAATTTTTGAATTTTTAAATTAATTTATTCTTAATTTGGGAACAATTGCAGCAAAAAAAGTCAATTGTCCGGGTGTAGCATTATCCGGTGAATAAAAAGATAGAAAAATATTTTTTAAAAAATAAAAAACTTTAAAAAACTAAGTTTTTTATTTTTGAATTTTTAAATTATATTATTAAATTTTTTTATAATAATTAGAAAATTAAAATAAAGTCCATCAATATCTAGTAACCAATAGATCTGTAAATTTATTATCTTTTTTAATTTTTAAAGCAAAAAAATAATTTTTTTCTAACAGTAGAAAAATAAAAAATTCTAAGAATATTCAAAAAATAAAAAAATTGAGAAGTTTTAAATTTTTTAAATTAATTTATTCTTAATTTGTGAACAAGTGCAGCAAAAAAAAGTCAATTGTACAGGTCTAGCTTTTTTCGGTGAATAAAAAAATAAAAAATATTTTAAAAAAATAAAAAATCTTAAAAAACCAAATTTTTTATTTTTTAATTTTTATATTATATGATTAAATTATTTTATTTAAATTAGGAAAACAAAATAAAGTCCAACAATATCGAGTAATCAACAGATCTGTAAATTTCTCTTTTTTTTAAGCTAAAAAAATAATTTTTTTTCAACATTAGAAAAATAAAAAATTCTAACAATATCCAAAAAATAAAAAATTTTAAATTTTAAATTTTTTAAATTAATTTATTCTTAATTTGTGAACAATTGCAGCAAAAAAAAGTCAACTGTCCGGGTGTAGTATTATCCGGTAAATAAAAAGATAGAAAAATATTTTTTAAAAAAGAAAAATTTTAAAAAACTAAGTTTTTTATTTTTGAATTTTTAAATTATATTATTAAATGTTTTTTATAATAATTAGAAAACTAAAATAAAGTCCAACAATATCTAGTAACCAACAGATCTTTAAATTTATTATCTTTTTTAATTTTTAAACCAAAAAAATAAATTTTTTCTAATAGTAGAAAAATAAAAAATTCTAAGAATATTCAAAAAATAAAAAAAATTGAGAAGTTTTAAATTTTTTAAATGAATTTATTCTTAATTTGTGAACAAGTGCAGCAAAAAAAAGTCAATTGTACAGGTCTAGCTTTTTTCGGTGAATAAAAAAATAAAAAATATTTAAAAAAAATAAAAAATCTTAAAAAACCAAATTTTTTATTTTTTAATTTTTATATTATATGATTAAATTCTTTTATTTAAATTAGAAAAATAAAATAAAGTCCAACAATATCGAGTAATCAACAGATCTATAAATTTCTTTTTTTTAAGCTCAAACAATAATTTTTTTTCAACATTAGAAAAATAAAAAATTCTAACAATATCCAAAAAATAAAAAATTGAAAATTTTAAATTTTTAAATTAATTTATTCTTAATTTGTGAACAATTGCAGCAAGAAAAAGTCAACTATCCGTGTGTAGTATTATCCGGTAAATAAAAAGATAGAAAAATATTTTTTAAAAAATAAAAAATTTTAAAAAACTAAGTTTTTTATTTTTGAATTTTTAAATTATATTATTAAATGTTTTTTATAATAATTAGAAAACTAAAATAAAGTCCAACAATATCTAGTAACCAACAGATCTTTAAATTTATTATCTTTTTTAATTTTTAAACCAAAAAAATAAATTTTTTCTAATAGTAGAAAAATAAAAAATTCTAAGAATATTCAAAAAATAAAAAAAAATTGAGAAGTTTTAAATTTTTTAAATGAATTTATTCTTAATTTGTGAACAAGTGCAGCAAAAAAAAGTCAATTGTACAGGTCTAGCTTTTTTCGGTGAATAAAAAAATAAAAAATATTTAAAAAAAATAAAAAATCTTAAAAAACCAAATTTTTTATTTTTTAATTTTTATATTATATGATTAAATTCTTTTATTTAAATTAGAAAAATAAAATAAAGTCCAACAATATCGAGTAATCAACAGATCTATAAATTTCTTTTTTTTAAGCTCAAATAATAATTTTTTTTCAACATTAGAAAAATAAAAAATTCTAACAATATCCAAAAAATAAAAAATTGAAAATTTTAAATTTTTAAATTAATTTATTCTTAATTTGTGAACAATTGCAGCAAGAAAAAGTCAACTATCCGTGTGTAGTATTATCCGGTAAATAAAAAGATAGAAAAATATTTTTTAAAAAATAAAAAATTTTAAAAAACTAAGTTTTTTATTTTTGAATTTTTAAATTATATTATTAAATTTTTTTATAATAATTAGAAAATTAAAATAAAGTCCAACAATATCTAGTAACCAACGGATCTGTAAATTTACTATCTTTTTTATTTTTTAAACCAAAAAAGTAATTTTTTTCTAATAGTAGAAAAATAAAAAATTCTAAGAATATTCAAAAAATAAAAAAAATTGAGAAGTTTTAAATTTTTTAAATGAATTTATTCTTAATTTGTGAACAAGTGCAGCAAAAAAAAGTCAATTGTACAGGTCTAGCTTTTTTCGGTGAATAAAAAAATAAAAAATATTTAAAAAAAATAAAAAATCTTAAAAAACCAAATTTTTTATTTTTTAATTTTTATATTATATGATTAAATTCTTTTATTTAAATTAGGAAAATAAAATAAAGTCCAACAATATCGAGTAATCAACAGATCTGTAAATTCTTTTTTTTTTTAAGCTAAAAAATAATTTTTTTTCAACATTAGAAAAATAAAAAATTCTAACAATATCCAAAAAATAAAAAATTGAAAATTTTAAATTTTTTAAATTAATTTATTCTTAATTTGTGAACAATTGGAGCAAAAAAAGTTAACTGTCCGTGTGTAGTATTATCCGGTAAATAAAAAGATAGAAAAATATTTTTTAAAAAAGAAAAAATTTTAAAAAACTAAGTTTTTTATTTTTTAATTTTTAAATTATATTATTAAATGTTTTTTATAATAATTAGAAAACTAAAATAAAGTCCAACAATATCTAGTAACCAACAGATCTTTAAATTTATTATCTTTTTTAATTTTTAAACCAAAAAAATAATTTTTTTCTAACAGTAGAAAAATAAAAAATTCTAACAATATTCAAAACATAAAAAAAATTGAGAAGTTTTAATTTTTTTAATTAATTTATTCTTAATTTGTGAACAAGTGCAGCAAAAAAAAGTCAATTGTACAGGTGTAGCTTTTTTCGGTGAATAAAAAAATAAAAAATATTTTAAAAAAATAAAAAATCTTAAAAAACCAAATTTTTTATTTTTTAATTTTTATATTATATGATTAAATTCTTTTATTTAAATTAGGAAAATAAAATAAAGTCCAACAATATCGAGTAATCAACAGATCTGTAAATTCTTTTTTTTTAAGCTCAAAAATAATTTTTTTTTCAACATTAGAAAAATAAAAAATTCTAACAATATCCAAAAAATAAAAAATTTTAAATTTTAAATTTTTTAAATTAATTTATTCTTAATTTGTGAACAATTGCAGCAAGAAAAAGTCAACTATCCGTGTGTAGTATTATCCGGTAAATAAAAAGATAGAAAAATATTTTTTAAAAAATAAAAAATTTTAAAAAACTAAGTTTTTTATTTTTGAATTTTTAAATTATATTATTAAATTTTTTATAATAATTAGAAAATTAAAATAAAGTCCAACAATATCTAGTAACCAACGGATCTGTAAATTTACTATCTTTTTTATTTTTTAAACCAAAAAAGTAATTTTTTTCTAATAGTAGAAAAATAAAAAATTCTAAGAATATTCAAAAAATAAAAAAAATTGAGAAGTTTTAAATTTTTTAAATGAATTTATTCTTAATTTGTGAACAAGTGCAGCAAAAAAAAGTCAATTGTACAGGTCTAGCTTTTTTCGGTGAATAAAAAAATAAAAAATATTTAAAAAAATAAAAAATCTTAAAAAACCAAATTTTTTATTTTTTTATTTTTATATTATATGATTAAATTCTTTTATTTAAATTAGAAAAATAAAATAAAGTCCAACAATATCGAGTAATCAACAGATCTATAAATTTCTTTTTTTTAAGCTCAAACAATAATTTTTTTTCAACATTAGAAAAATAAAAAATTCTAACAATATCCAAAAAATAAAAAATTGAAAATTTTAAATTTTTAAATTAATTTATTCTTAATTTGTGAACAATTGCAGCAAGAAAAAGTCAACTATCCGTGTGTAGTATTATCCGGTAAATAAAAAGATAGAAAAATATTTTTTAAAAAATAAAAAATTTTAAAAAACTAAGTTTTTTATTTTTGAATTTTTAAATTATATTATTAAATTTTTTTATAATAATTAGAAAATTAAAATAAAGTCCAGCAATATCTAGTAACCAACGGATCTGTAAATTTATTATCTTTTTTAATTTTTAAACCAAAAAAATAATTTTTTTCTAACAGTAGAAAAATAAAAAATTCTAAGAATATTCAAAAAATAAAAAAAATTGAGAAGTTTTAAATTTTTTAAATTAATTTATTCTTAATTTGTGAACAAGTGCAGCAAAAAAAAGTCAATTGTACAGGTCTAGCTTTTTTCGGTGAATAAAAAAATAAAAAATATTTTAAAAAAATAAAAAATCTTAAAAAACCAAATTTTTTATTTTTTAATTTTTATATTATATGACTAAATTCTTTTATTTAAATTAGGAAAATAAAATAAAGTCCAACAATATCGAGTAATCAACAGATCTGTAAATTCTTTTTTTTTTAAGCTAAAAAATAATTTTTTTTCAACATTAGAAAAATAAAAAATTCTAACAATATCCAAAAAATAAAAAATTGAAAATTTTAAATTTTTTAAATTAATTTATTCTTAATTTGTGAACAATTGCAGCAAAAAAAGTTAACTGTCCGTGTGTAGTATTATCCGGTAAATAAAAAGATAGAAAAATATTTTTTAAAAAAGAAAAAATTTTAAAAAACTAAGTTTTTTATTTTTTAATTTTTAAATTATATTATTAAATGTTTTTTATAATAATTAGAAAACTAAAATAAAGTCCAACAATATCTAGTAACCAACAGATCTTTAAATTTATTATCTTTTTTAATTTTTAAACCAAAAAAATAATTTTTTTCTAACAGTAGAAAAATAAAAAATTCTAACAATATTCAAAACATAAAAAAAATTGAGAAGTTTTAATTTTTTTAATTAATTTATTCTTAATTTGTGAACAAGTGCAGCAAAAAAAAGTCAATTGTACAGGTGTAGCTTTTTTCGGTGAATAAAAAAATAAAAAATATTTTAAAAAAATAAAAAATCTTAAAAAACCAAATTTTTTATTTTTTAATTTTTATATTATATGATTAAATTCTTTTATTTAAATTAGGAAAATAAAATAAAGTCCAACAATATCGAGTAATCAACAGATCTGTAAATTCTTTTTTTTTTAAGCTAAAAAATAATTTTTTTTCAACATTAGAAAAATAAAAAATTCTAACAATATCCAAAAAATAAAAAATTGAAAATTTTAAATTTTTTAAATTAATTTATTCTTAATTTGTGAACAATTGCAGCAAGAAAAAGTCAACTATCCGTGTGTAGTATTATCCGGTAAATAAAAAGATAGAAAAATATTTTTTAAAAAATAAAAAATTTTAAAAAACTAAGTTTTTTATTTTTGAATTTTTAAATTATATTATTAAATGTTTTTTATAATAATTAGAAAACTAAAATAAAGTCCAACAATATCTAGTAACCAACAGATCTTTAAATTTATTATCTTTTTTAATTTTTAAACCAAAAAAATAAATTTTTTCTAATAGTAGAAAAATAAAAAATTCTAAGAATATTCAAAAAATAAAAAAAATTGAGAAGTTTTAAATTTTTTAAATGAATTTATTCTTAATTTGTGAACAAGTGCAGCAAAAAAAAGTCAATTGTACAGGTCTAGCTTTTTTCGGTGAATAAAAAAATAAAAAATATTTAAAAAAAATAAAAAATCTTAAAAAACCAAATTTTTTATTTTTTAATTTTTATATTATATGATTAAATTCTTTTATTTAAATTAGAAAAATAAAATAAAGTCCAACAATATCGAGTAATCAACAGATCTATAAATTTCTTTTTTTTAAGCTCAAATAATAATTTTTTTTCAACATTAGAAAAATAAAAAATTCTAACAATATCCAAAAAATAAAAAATTGAAAATTTTAAATTTTTAAATTAATTTATTCTTAATTTGTGAACAATTGCAGCAAGAAAAAGTCAACTATCCGTGTGTAGTATTATCCGGTAAATAAAAAGATAGAAAAATATTTTTTAAAAAATAAAAAATTTTAAAAAACTAAGTTTTTTATTTTTGAATTTTTAAATTATATTATTAAATTTTTTTATAATAATTAGAAAATTAAAATAAAGTCCAGCAATATCTAGTAACCAACGGATCTGTAAATTTATTATCTTTTTTAATTTTTAAACCAAAAAAATAATTTTTTTCTAACAGTAGAAAAATAAAAAATTCTAAGAATATTCAAAAAATAAAAAAAATTGAGAAGTTTTAAATTTTTTAAATTAATTTATTCTTAATTTGTGAACAAGTGCAGCAAAAAAAAGTCAATTGTACAGGTCTAGCTTTTTTCGGTGAATAAAAAAATAAAAAATATTTAAAAAAAATAAAAAATCTTAAAAAACCAAATTTTTTATTTTTTATTTTTTATATTATATGATTAAATTCTTTTATTTAAATTAGGAAAATAAAATAAAGTCCAACAATATCGAGTAATCAACAGATCTGTAAATTCTTTTTTTTTTAAGCTAAAAAATAATTTTTTTTCAACATTAGAAAAATAAAAAATTCTAACAATATCCAAAAAATAAAAAATTGAAAATTTTAAATTTTTAAATTAATTTATTCTTAATTTGTGAACAATTGGAGCAAAAAAAGTTAACTGTCCGTGTGTAGTATTATCCGGTAAATAAAAAGATAGAAAAATATTTTTTAAAAAAGAAAAAATTTTAAAAAACTAAGTTTTTTATTTTTTAATTTTTAAATTATATTATTAAATGTTTTTTATAATAATTAGAAAACTAAAATAAAGTCCAACAATATCTAGTAACCAACAGATCTTTAAATTTATTATCTTTTTTAATTTTTAAACCAAAAAAATAATTTTTTTCTAACAGTAGAAAAATAAAAAATTCTAACAATATTCAAAACATAAAAAAAATTGAGAAGTTTTAATTTTTTTAATTAATTTATTCTTAATTTGTGAACAAGTGCAGCAAAAAAAAGTCAATTGTACAGGTGTAGCTTTTTTCGGTGAATAAAAAAATAAAAAATATTTTAAAAAAATAAAAAATCTTAAAAAACCAAATTTTTTATTTTTTAATTTTTATATTATATGATTAAATTCTTTTATTTAAATTAGGAAAATAAAATAAAGTCCAACAATATCGAGTAATCAACAGATCTGTAAATTCTTTTTTTTTAAGCTCAAAAAATAATTTTTTTTTCAACATTAGAAAAATAAAAAATTCTAACAATATCCAAAAAATAAAAAATTTTAAATTTTAAATTTTTTAAATTAATTTATTCTTAATTTGTGAACAATTGCAGCAAGAAAAAGTCAACTATCCGTGTGTAGTATTATCCGGTAAATAAAAAGATAGAAAAATATTTTTTAAAAAATAAAAAATTTTAAAAAACTAAGTTTTTTATTTTTGAATTTTTAAATTATATTATTAAATTTTTTTATAATAATTAGAAAATTAAAATAAAGTCCAACAATATCTAGTAACCAACGGATCTGTAAATTTACTATCTTTTTTATTTTTTAAACCAAAAAAGTAATTTTTTTCTAATAGTAGAAAAATAAAAAATTCTAAGAATATTCAAAAAATAAAAAAAATTGAGAAGTTTTAAATTTTTTAAATGAATTTATTCTTAATTTGTGAACAAGTGTAGCAAAAAAAAGTCAATTGTACAGGTCTAGCTTTTTTCGGTGAATAAAAAAATAAAAAATATTTAAAAAAATAAAAAATCTTAAAAAACCAAATTTTTTATTTTTTTATTTTTATATTATATGATTAAATTCTTTTATTTAAATTAGAAAAATAAAATAAAGTCCAACAATATCGAGTAATCAACAGATCTATAAATTTCTTTTTTTTAAGCTCAAACAATAATTTTTTTTCAACATTAGAAAAATAAAAAATTCTAACAATATCCAAAAAATAAAAAATTGAAAATTTTAAATTTTTAAATTAATTTATTCTTAATTTGTGAACAATTGCAGCAAGAAAAAGTCAACTATCCGTGTGTAGTATTATCCGGTAAATAAAAAGATAGAAAAATATTTTTTAAAAAATAAAAAATTTTAAAAAACTAAGTTTTTTATTTTTGAATTTTTAAATTATATTATTAAATTTTTTTATAATAATTAGAAAATTAAAATAAAGTCCAGCAATATCTAGTAACCAACGGATCTGTAAATTTATTATCTTTTTTAATTTTTAAACCAAAAAAATAATTTTTTTCTAACAGTAGAAAAATAAAAAATTCTAAGAATATTCAAAAAATAAAAAAAATTGAGAAGTTTTAAATTTTTTAAATTAATTTATTCTTAATTTGTGAACAAGTGCAGCAAAAAAAAGTCAATTGTACAGGTCTAGCTTTTTTCGGTGAATAAAAAAATAAAAAATATTTTAAAAAAATAAAAAATCTTAAAAAACCAAATTTTTTATTTTTTAATTTTTATATTATATGATTAAATTCTTTTATTTAAATTAGGAAAATAAAATAAAGTCCAACAATATCGAGTAATCAACAGATCTGTAAATTCTTTTTTTTTTAAGCTAAAAAATAATTTTTTTTCAACATTAGAAAAATAAAAAATTCTAACAATATCCAAAAAATAAAAAATTGAAAATTTTAAATTTTTTAAATTAATTTATTCTTAATTTGTGAACAATTGCAGCAAAAAAAGTTAACTGTCCGTGTGTAGTATTATCCGGTAAATAAAAAGATAGAAAAATATTTTTTAAAAAAGAAAAAATTTTAAAAAACTAAGTTTTTTATTTTTTAATTTTTAAATTATATTATTAAATGTTTTTTATAATAATTAGAAAACTAAAATAAAGTCCAACAATATCTAGTAACCAACAGATCTTTAAATTTATTATCTTTTTTAATTTTTAAACCAAAAAAATAATTTTTTTCTAACAGTAGAAAAATAAAAAATTCTAACAATATTCAAAACATAAAAAAAATTGAGAAGTTTTAATTTTTTTAATTAATTTATTCTTAATTTGTGAACAAGTGCAGCAAAAAAAAGTCAATTGTACAGGTGTAGCTTTTTTCGGTGAATAAAAAAATAAAAAATATTTTAAAAAAATAAAAAATCTTAAAAAACCAAATTTTTTATTTTTTAATTTTTATATTATATGATTAAATTCTTTTATTTAAATTAGGAAAATAAAATAAAGTCCAACAATATCGAGTAATCAACAGATCTGTAAATTCTTTTTTTTTTAAGCTAAAAAATAATTTTTTTTCAACATTAGAAAAATAAAAAATTCTAACAATATCCAAAAAATAAAAAATTGAAAATTTTAAATTTTTTAAATTAATTTATTCTTAATTTGTGAACAATTGCAGCAAGAAAAAGTCAACTATCCGTGTGTAGTATTATCCGGTAAATAAAAAGATAGAAAAATATTTTTTAAAAAATAAAAAATTTTAAAAAACTAAGTTTTTTATTTTTGAATTTTTAAATTATATTATTAAATGTTTTTTATAATAATTAGAAAACTAAAATAAAGTCCAACAATATCTAGTAACCAACAGATCTTTAAATTTATTATCTTTTTTAATTTTTAAACCAAAAAAATAAATTTTTTCTAATAGTAGAAAAATAAAAAATTCTAAGAATATTCAAAAAATAAAAAAAATTGAGAAGTTTTAAATTTTTTAAATGAATTTATTCTTAATTTGTGAACAAGTGCAGCAAAAAAAAGTCAATTGTACAGGTCTAGCTTTTTTCGGTGAATAAAAAAATAAAAAATATTTAAAAAAAATAAAAAATCTTAAAAAACCAAATTTTTTATTTTTTAATTTTTATATTATATGATTAAATTCTTTTATTTAAATTAGAAAAATAAAATAAAGTCCAACAATATCGAGTAATCAACAGATCTATAAATTTCTTTTTTTTAAGCTCAAATAATAATTTTTTTTCAACATTAGAAAAATAAAAAATTCTAACAATATCCAAAAAATAAAAAATTGAAAATTTTAAATTTTTAAATTAATTTATTCTTAATTTGTGAACAATTGCAGCAAGAAAAAGTCAACTATCCGTGTGTAGTATTATCCGGTAAATAAAAAGATAGAAAAATATTTTTTAAAAAATAAAAAATTTTAAAAAACTAAGTTTTTTATTTTTGAATTTTTAAATTATATTATTAAATTTTTTTATAATAATTAGAAAATTAAAATAAAGTCCAGCAATATCTAGTAACCAACGGATCTGTAAATTTATTATCTTTTTTAATTTTTAAACCAAAAAAATAATTTTTTTCTAACAGTAGAAAAATAAAAAATTCTAAGAATATTCAAAAAATAAAAAAAATTGAGAAGTTTTAAATTTTTTAAATTAATTTATTCTTAATTTGTGAACAAGTGCAGCAAAAAAAAGTCAATTGTACAGGTCTAGCTTTTTTCGGTGAATAAAAAAATAAAAAATATTTAAAAAAATAAAAAATCTTAAAAAACCAAATTTTTTATTTTTTATTTTTTATATTATATGATTAAATTCTTTTATTTAAATTAGGAAAATAAAATAAAGTCCAACAATATCGAGTAATCAACAGATCTGTAAATTCTTTTTTTTTTTAAGCTAAAAAATAATTTTTTTTCAACATTAGAAAAATAAAAAATTCTAACAATATCCAAAAAATAAAAAATTGAAAATTTTAAATTTTTTAAATTAATTTATTCTTAATTTGTGAACAATTGGAGCAAAAAAAGTTAACTGTCCGTGTGTAGTATTATCCGGTAAATAAAAAGATAGAAAAATATTTTTTAAAAAAGAAAAAATTTTAAAAAACTAAGTTTTTTATTTTTTAATTTTTAAATTATATTATTAAATGTTTTTTATAATAATTAGAAAACTAAAATAAAGTCCAACAATATCTAGTAACCAACAGATCTTTAAATTTATTATCTTTTTTAATTTTTAAACCAAAAAAATAATTTTTTTCTAACAGTAGAAAAATAAAAAATTCTAACAATATTCAAAACATAAAAAAATTGAGAAGTTTTAATTTTTTTAATTAATTTATTCTTAATTTGTGAACAAGTGCAGCAAAAAAAAGTCAATTGTACAGGTGTAGCTTTTTTCGGTGAATAAAAAAATAAAAAATATTTTAAAAAAATAAAAAATCTTAAAAAACCAAATTTTTTATTTTTTAATTTTTATATTATATGATTAAATTCTTTTATTTAAATTAGGAAAATAAAATAAAGTCCAACAATATCGAGTAATCAACAGATCTGTAAATTCTTTTTTTTTTAAGCTCAAAAAATATTTTTTTTTTCAACATTAGAAAAATAAAAAATTCTAACAATATCCAAAAAATAAAAAATTTTAAATTTTAAATTTTTTAAATTAATTTATTCTTAATTTGTGAACAATTGCAGCAAGAAAAAGTCAACTATCCGTGTGTAGTATTATCCGGTAAATAAAAAGATAGAAAAATATTTTTTAAAAAATAAAAAATTTTAAAAAACTAAGTTTTTTATTTTTGAATTTTTAAATTATATTATTAAATTTTTTTATAATAATTAGAAAATTAAAATAAAGTCCAACAATATCTAGTAACCAACGGATCTGTAAATTTACTATCTTTTTTATTTTTTAAACCAAAAAAGTAATTTTTTTCTAATAGTAGAAAAATAAAAAATTCTAAGAATATTCAAAAAATAAAAAAAATTGAGAAGTTTTAAATTTTTTAAATGAATTTATTCTTAATTTGTGAACAAGTGCAGCAAAAAAAAGTCAATTGTACAGGTCTAGCTTTTTTCGGTGAATAAAAAAATAAAAAATATTTAAAAAAAATAAAAAATCTTAAAAAACCAAATTTTTTATTTTTTAATTTTTATATTATATGATTAAATTCTTTTATTTAAATTAGAAAAATAAAATAAAGTCCAACAATATCGAGTAATCAACAGATCTATAAATTTCTTTTTTTTAAGCTCAAACAATAATTTTTTTTCAACATTAGAAAAATAAAAAATTCTAACAATATCCAAAAAATAAAAAATTGAAAATTTTAAATTTTTAAATTAATTTATTCTTAATTTGTGAACAATTGTAGCAAGAAAAAGTCAACTATCCGTGTGTAGTATTATCCGGTAAATAAAAAGATAGAAAAATATTTTTTAAAAAATAAAAAATTTTAAAAAACTAAGTTTTTTATTTTTGAATTTTTAAATTATATTATTAAATTTTTTTATAATAATTAGAAAATTAAAATAAAGTCCAGCAATATCTAGTAACCAACGGATCTGTAAATTTATTATCTTTTTTAATTTTTAAACCAAAAAAATAATTTTTTTCTAACAGTAGAAAAATAAAAAATTCTAAGAATATTCAAAAAATAAAAAAAATTGAGAAGTTTTAAATTTTTTAAATTAATTTATTCTTAATTTGTGAACAAGTGCAGCAAAAAAAAGTCAATTGTACAGGTCTAGCTTTTTTCGGTGAATAAAAAAATAAAAAATATTTTAAAAAAATAAAAAATCTTAAAAAACCAAATTTTTTATTTTTTAATTTTTATATTATATGATTAAATTCTTTTATTTAAATTAGAAAAATAAAATAAAGTCCAACAATATCGAGTAATCAACAGATCTATAAATTTCTTTTTTTTAAGCTCAAACAATAATTTTTTTTCAACATTAGAAAAATAAAAAATTCTAACAATATCCAAAAAATAAAAAATTGAAAATTTTAAATTTTTAAATTAATTTATTCTTAATTTGTGAACAATTGCAGCAAGAAAAAGTCAACTATCCGTGTGTAGTATTATCCGGTAAATAAAAAGATAGAAAAATATTTTTTAAAAAATAAAAAATTTTAAAAAACTAAGTTTTTTATTTTTGAATTTTTAAATTATATTATTAAATTTTTTTATAATAATTAGAAAATTAAAATAAAGTCCAGCAATATCTAGTAACCAACGGATCTGTAAATTTATTATCTTTTTTAATTTTTAAACCAAAAAAATAATTTTTTTCTAACAGTAGAAAAATAAAAAATTCTAAGAATATTCAAAAAATAAAAAAAATTGAGAAGTTTTAAATTTTTTAAATTAATTTATTCTTAATTTGTGAACAAGTGCAGCAAAAAAAAGTCAATTGTACAGGTCTAGCTTTTTTCGGTGAATAAAAAAATAAAAAATATTTTAAAAAAATAAAAAATCTTAAAAAACCAAATTTTTTATTTTTTAATTTTTATATTATATGATTAAATTCTTTTATTTAAATTAGGAAAATAAAATAAAGTCCAACAATATCGAGTAATCAACAGATCTGTAAATTCTTTTTTTTTAAGCTAAAAAATAATTTTTTTTCAACATTAGAAAAATAAAAAATTCTAACAATATCCAAAAAATAAAAAATTGAAAATTTTAAATTTTTTAAATTAATTTATTCTTAATTTGTGAACAATTGCAGCAAAAAAAGTTAACTGTCCGTGTGTAGTATTATCCGGTAAATAAAAAGATAGAAAAATATTTTTTAAAAAAGAAAAAATTTTAAAAAACTAAGTTTTTATTTTTTAATTTTTAAATTATATTATTAAATGTTTTTTATAATAATTAGAAAACTAAAATAAAGTCCAACAATATCTAGTAACCAACAGATCTTTAAAGTTATTATCTTTTTTAATTTTTAAACCAAAAAAATAATTTTTTTCTAACAGTAGAAAAATAAAAAATTCTAACAATATTCAAAACATAAAAAAAATTGAGAAGTTTTAATTTTTTTAATTAATTTATTCTTAATTTGTGAACAAGTGCAGCAAAAAAAAGTCAATTGTACAGGTGTAGCTTTTTTCGGTGAATAAAAAAATAAAAAATATTTTAAAAAAATAAAAAATCTTAAAAAACCAAATTTTTTATTTTTTAATTTTTATATTATATGATTAAATTCTTTTATTTAAATTAGGAAAATAAAATAAAGTCCAACAATATCGAGTAATCAACAGATCTGTAAATTCTTTTTTTTTTAAGCTAAAAAATAATTTTTTTTCAACATTAGAAAAATAAAAAATTCTAACAATATCCAAAAAATAAAAAATTGAAAATTTTAAATTTTTTAAATTAATTTATTCTTAATTTGTGAACAATTGCAGCAAAAAAAGTTAACTGTTCGTGTGTAGTATTATCCGGTAAATAAAAAGATAGAAAAATATTTTTTAAAAAAGAAAAAATTTTAAAAAACTAAGTTTTTTATTTTTGAATTTTTAAATTATATTATTAAATGTTTTTTATAATAATTAGAAAACTAAAATAAAGTCCAACAATATCTAGTAACCCACAGATCTTTAAATTTATTATCTTTTTTAATTTTTAAACCAAAAAAATAATTTTTTTCTAATATTAGAAAAATAAAAAATTCTAACAATATTCAAAACATAAAAAAATTGAGAAGTTTTAATTTTTTTAATTAATTTATTCTTAATTTGTGAATAAGTGCAGCAAAAAAAGGTCAATTGTACAGGTGTAGTATTATGCAATAAATAAAAAGATAGAAAAATATTTTTTATAAAAGAAAAAATTTTAAAAAACTAAATTTTTTATTTCTGAATTTTTAAATTATATGATTAAATTATTTTATTTAAATTACGAAAATATAATAAAATCCAACAATATCTAGTAAACAACAGATCTGTAAATTTATTATTTTTTTATTTTTAAACTAAAAAAATAAATTTTTTTCCAACGGTAAAAAAATAAAAAATTCTAAAAATATCCAAAAAATAAAAAATTGAAAAATTTTAAATTTTTTAAATTAATTTATTCTTAATTTGTGAACAAGTGCTGCAAAGAAAGTCAACTGTACAAGTGTAGCATTATTCGGTAAATAAAAAAATAAAAAAATATTTTTAAAAAAATAAAAAATTTAAAAAAACCAAATTTTTTTTGAATTTTTAAATTATAATATTAAATTCTTTTATTTAAATTAGGAAAATAAAATAAAGACCAACAATATCTAGTAAATAACAGATCTGTAAATTTATTATTTTTTTAATTTTTAACCTAAAAAACAATTTTTTTCCAAAAGTAGAAAAATAAAAAATTCTAACAAAATCCAAAAAGTAAAAAATTTAAAAATTTTAAATTTATTAAATTAATTTTTTCTTAATTTGTGAACAAGTGCAACAAAAAAAGTCAACAATCCGGGTGTAGCATTATCCGGTGAATAAAAAGGTAAAAAAATATTTTGGAAAAAAATTAAAAATCTAAAAAAACTAAATTTTTTATTTTTGAATTTTTATATTATATGATTAATTCTTTTATTTAAATTAGAAAAATAAGATAAAGTCCAGCAATATCTAGTAAATAACAAATCTGTAAATTTTTTTTAATTTTTAAACTAAAAAAATAAATTTTTTTCTAATAGTAGAAAAATAAAAAATTCCAAAAATATCCAAAAATTAAAACAATTAAAATTTTTGAATTTTTAAATTAATTTATTCTTAATTTGGGAACAATTGCAACAAAAAAAGTCAACTGTCTGGGTAGTATTATCCGGTAAATAAAAAGATAGAAAAATATTTTTTAAAAAATAAAAAATTTTAAAAAACTAAGTTTTTTATTTTTGAATTTTTAAACTATATTATTAAATTTTTTTATAATAATCAAAAAATTAAAATAAAGTCCAACAATATCTAGTAACCAACAGATCTGTAAATTTATTATCTTTTTTAATTTTTAAACCAAAAAAATAATTTTTTTCTATAAGTAGAAAAATAAAAAATTCTAACAATATTCAAAAATAAAAAAATTAAGAAGTTTTAAATTTTTTAAATTAATTTATTCTTAATTTGTGAACAAGTGCAGCAAAAAAAGTCAATTGTACAGGTCTAGCTTTTTTCGGTGATTAAAAAAATAAAAAATATTTTAAAAAATAAAAAATCTTAAAAAACCAAATTTTTTATTTTTTAATTTTTATATTATATGATTAAAATCTTTTATTTAAATTAGGAAAACAAAATAAAGTCCAACAATATCGAGTAATCAACAGATCTATAAATTTCTTTTTTTTAAACAAAAATATAAATTTTTTTCAACATTAGAAAAATAAAAAATTCTAACAATATCCAAAAAATAAAAAATTGAAAAATTTTAAATTTTTGAAATTTATTTATTCTTAATTTGTGAACAATTGCAGCAAAAAAAGTCAACTGTCCGGGAGTAGTATTATCTGGTAAATAAAAAGATAGAAAAATATTTTTTAAAAAAGAAAAATTTTAAAAAACTAAGTTTTTTATATTTGAATTTTTAAATTATATTATTAAATGTTTTTTATAATAATTAAAAAATTAAAATAAAGTCCAACAATATCTAGTAACCAACATATCTATAAATTTATTATCTTTTTTAATTTTTAAACCAAAAAAATAATTTTTTTCTAATAGTAGAAAAATAAAAAATTCTAACAATATTCAAAACATAAAAAAATTGAGAAGTTTTAATTTTTTTAATTAATTTATTCTTAATTTGTGAATAAGTGCAGAAAAAAAAAAGTCAATTGTACAGGTGTAGTATTATCCGGTAAATAAAAGGATAGAAAAATATTTTTTAAAAAAGAAAAAATTTTAAAAAACTAAGTTTTTTATTTCTGAATTTTTAAATTATATGATTAAATTATTTTATTTAAATTACGAAAATAAAATAAAATCCAACAATATCTTGTAAACAAAAGATCTGTAAATTTATTATTTTTTTTATTTTTAAACTAAAAAATTAAATTTTTTTCCAACAGTAGAAAAATAAAAAATTCTAACAATATCCAAAAAATAAAAAATTGAAAAATTTTAAATTTTTTAAATTAATTTATTCTTAATTTATGAACAAGTGCTGCAAAGAAAGTCAACTGTACATGTGTAGCATTATTCGGTAAATAAAAAAATAAAAAAATATTTTAAAAAAATAAAAAATTTAAAAAAACTAAATTTTTTTTGAATTTTTAAATTATAATATTAAATTCTTTTATTTAAATTAGGAAAATAAAATAAAGACCAACAATATCTAGTAAATAACATATCTATAAATTTATTATTTTTTTAAATTTTAATCTAAAAAATAATTTTTTTCCAAAAGTGGAAAATAAAAAATTATAACAAAATCCAAAAAATAAAAAATTTAAAAATTTTAAATTTATTAAATTAATTTTTTCTTAATTTGTGAACAAGTGCAACAAAAAAAGTCAACAATCCGGGTGTAGCATTATCCGATGAATAAAAAGGTAAAAAAATATTTTGGAAAAAAATTAAAAATCTAAAATAACTAAATTTTTTATTTTTGAAATTTTAAATTATATGATTAATTCTTTTATTTAAATTAGAAAAATAAGATAAAGTCCAGCAATATCTAGTAAATAACAAATCTGTAAATTTTTTTTAATTTTTAAAATAAAAAATACATTTTTTTTCTAATAGTAGAAAAATAAAAAATTCCAAAAATATCCAAAAAATAAAAAAATTAAAATTTTTGAATTTTTAAATTAATTTATTCTTAATTTGGGAACAATTGCAGCAAAAAAAGTTAATTGTCCGGGTGTAGCATTATCTAGTGAATAAAAAATATACATAGTAATTATTATTAAAAATATTTTATAACTTAAAAATATTGAAAATAATTAATATTATTTTAATCAATTTAAATTTATTGAATGGTCATCTCATTTGTCCGCTTAAGCAAGTATTTGGAGTTCGAATCTCGTCTTGTGTGTATCACAATCCATTAGTTAGCGACAGACCCTTAATAAATAGAGCATCAATATGTGGTGGATTAATTCTCGACTTGCCAAGTTAGGAAATCCATAAAAAAATTGTATTTGTCTTTAAAATAGATTAATTTTTCATTAATAGAAATACTTATGAATTTTTGTCTTTGTTGAAATTTACTTGGGACAATTTTATTTATTACTATCCTATTCATTCTTGAAATCAAAACAATATGATCAACATTATTGTTACTTATTAAAATTTCACATTTTATGAAATAATTTTTAAATTTTCAAATTCATAAACTTATGTCATTACAAAAGTTATTAGATCGATTAATATATTTTGGTAATATGGTGTATCGAAACACCATCGTTAAGTATTAGTTAGTGTGAAAAGAAACCGATAACAACTTTTGTTATTCAATATATAATTTATTCTATTGAAAAATAAATTAATATTTTTTAAACTTGTAAATACATTTTCTTCTAATTTTTTACACCATTTTATTTGACAATATTTACCATTAAAAAATAGCAAATAATGATACTATCTTACAATATATATGATGTACAAAGTAATTTCTTATCTTAAAATTAATTTTGGTTAATAAGATAAAATTTAAAATATTATTCTTATTTTCTTACTCAAATTTAAATTTAAATTTAGAATTGATTAACAACTCATCATTTTTTTAATTTCAATAAAAAATAAATTGGTTAGATATAAAATATTCATCATTTAATAATTTCAATCATTTAAATTTTAATTACCAAAAATTGGATTAAAAATTAATTATAAATTTAATAATCGATAATATATATATATATATATATATATATATATATATAATATCCAATATATTAATTATTTATTTTTTTACAGAATTAATGTATAATCTATTGAGGATTGATTTATTATCCAAATTTTTTTTATAAACTTTGTAATATGTGAAAATAGTAATATTATTTTTTATTATTATTTAAGAAATTCCTCATAATTTTTTAATTATGTAATTAACTTAATTAATAATCTTTATTATTACTTTTATACTAAAAAATGTCGATGTATACTATTTACATATTTTTCACTACTAATAAATAAATAAATATTTGTACTATTATACTTATTGTCCTAGATGATAATTTAAGTTATTTATTTTGTATGTTAAATTTATTAAATGTATGTTAAGATGAAAAATTTAAATTGTTCAATATATTATATAAATAGTCATTACAGAAAAGAAAAAAAAATTATATATCATATATAATAATCCTTAATATATATATATATATAATGTCATGTATATATTAAGATTCTCTATTTTAATTATGTGAGTGATTATTATTATTTTTACTTTTTCGTTACATTAGAAAATAATATTTAAAACTAAAAAATAAATAATTAATTTTTTTAATTTGAATTAAAAAATGTCTTGCAAATATATCTAACTTTTACATATACTAAGTGTTATAATATTAAATAGTATAGTATTTGCTATAACAACGACTCAAAATATTAATTTAAGATATATTTGGGCCTAGTAAGACTCTCAACTAAAATCTATTATTAGGGTCCCAAATCTGACTTAGGTTCATTACCTTAAAGGCCCAATGCAGATGAAGTCCACGCGTTCCCTCTTAAATTGGCTCAGATTTGATCTCCGTTGCTAGTTAGATATGATAATGAGTAGGGGTGGCAAAGTGGGCCGCCCCACCCCGCCCTATAAACGGGGCGGACCAGCCCGCCCCGCCAACTAAAATGGGTTCAAAATGCTAGCCCGCCCCGCTTTATGGTGGATTGGCGGGTTGGCGGGCTAGCCCGCTTCTTTTTTTTTTTTTTTGAAAAATAAAATTTATTAAAATTAACCCAAAAATAATAATTAAAAAATCAAATACAAATAAAAAATAGTCAAATTATAATATAAATTTTTTTATTATTTTTTTTAATTTTTAACTTCAATAAAATTGTTCAAAATAATATTTGTCAATAGAATCATCTTTATTTTAAAAAATAAGTCACATAAGTTGAGCATATATACGAAATTATAAAATAAAATAAATAAAGTTAATAACTAAAAGAAGAATAAAAACAAAAAATAAAAAAAGTGTTTAAAAATTCTATAATTATTAATTTTATAATAGTAATCACTCTTTTGTTTAATAAAAAAAAGAAAAATAAAAATCTTCGGCCTGGCGGTTCGGCCCGCCCCACCCCGCCAAAACCTGCCAATTTGGCGGTGTGGGTTTGGCGGATTTTTTTTAATTTGGTGGGCTCCAAATCCTAGCCCGACCCGCCTTTTTAGCGGGTTTAGCGGATCGGCCCGACGGGCTCGACCCGTTTTGCCACCCCTAATAATGAGGACTCAGGGGAGCGTGAGAAACCCACTTTCCATCCCTCATTCCTATTTAAAAAAAATGTCCCCGTTCTTTTTCCGTCATTGCAAGTTCCTATTTAATTACCCCTTAGAGAACGTAGATCTCTTCGGGTATTTACGAATATTCTTTGAAAATTTTTTAAAAAATTAACACAAAAAGACATAATATGACAAATCATAAAATAATCAATTCAATATAATTCAACACAATTTATAACACATTTGTTATGAAAAATAACATTTTAAAAAGAGAAAACATAAAAAAATAATCCAACATAATAACATAACATAATTTTTTAGGACGATACTGAGTGACGTAGTGATGGACTTGATGAGAGGTAGAGAAAGTAAGTTAGAGAGAGAGGATCAAGGCTAAGAATGAGTCTGGAAGAAAAAGCAAAAATTCGAATTGGAGGCTGTAACAGCCCAGACCACCCGCTAGCACGATATTATCCGCTTTGGCACACAAGGCCTCACGGTTTTGCCTTTGACGATAGGGATGATGGCCAAAGCCCCCCACACTCACTCGTCAAAATGCGTCATGCTAGGGAGAGGTATCCACACCCTTATAAGGCATGCTTCGTTCCCCTCCCCAACCGATGTGGGCCTTACAATCCACCCCCCTAAGGGAGTCCAGCGCCCTCGCTGGCACATCGATCTGGGTTCTGGCTCTGATACCATCTGTAACAGCCCAGACCACCCGCTAGCACGATATTGTCCGCTTTGGCACACAAGGCCTCACGGTTTTGCCTTTGACGATAGGGATGATGGCCAAAGCCCCCCACACTCACTCGTCAAAACGCGTCATGCTAGGGAGAGGTATCCACACCCTTATAAGGCATGCTTCGTTTCCCTCCCCAACCGATGTGGGCCTTACAATGATGTAAGACCCAGAACTTTTGAAAAGTCTTATTATGATCAAGTCTCAAATCATATAGTTATTTATAGCCTTAATTTCAGAAATCATTTTATTAAAGATAATTAAGGCAAGTTGTGATTTATTGAATTTGAGACAAGTTATGATTTATTATCCAATTTTATAATTATTGGATTATTTTCTATATTCAAATTATAAAGTTGGTAGTTGTGAAATAATAAGGATTTTTATATGATTTGGATTAGATAAGTAATATTTTAAATATTAATGCTACTGTTTTGGAAAAAAAAATAGAGAAGTTAATTATATTATTTCAAATTGTTGGATTTGGGCATTTTATTGAAAATAAATTGTGAAACTGATGAGCAAATAGTATTTTTATACACTATTATTGTTAGATTAGAATTTATTTCTAATTACTACATTATACCTATTTTTGGGTGAAATTACAGACATGCCCCTAACCCTAATTTTTGAAAATAAAACCCTAACCCTGAAACCCTAACCCATGACCCGGTTCCCTTTAGCCACACCCCCAACCTTTCCTTGCTCTCAGCAGCGGCAACACACGCTGAGTTTTCTCTGTGTTCCTGAAAGAATGAATCAAAGAAAGAAAGAAAATAAACGAAGGGGAAGGGGAAAAGCAGGGAAGAGGAGAGGAGAAAAGGAATGACGTCGTCGGCGGGCATCACTGCTGCCGCGCTGTAGTGTTGCCGTTGTAGGAAAGGAAGCCACGGCCTATTGCCACGGGATGGAGGAGAGAACGCGCGCGCAGGGGGAGGAAGGGTCCAGCCTCGTCGCGCCGCCTCTGCTGTCCGTGCTACCGTCGTCGTCCAAGCTCGTCACCGCCAGTTGCGTCGTCGCCATCTCTGCCCAGCGCCGCCGCAGATGATGGGTCGCCGAGAACTGCCACCGCTGCTGCCGTCTTCGTGGGGCTTGAGTTGCTGCGGTCGCTCCTCGCCGTGAAGCCCATCGCGAGCGCCGCTGTCAGCATCGTGCTCCCTGGTGCTGTCGAGGAGCCACTGTGACTGCCTCTCTCTCTGCCGCTGAGGTCCTCCGCCGCTGGGTACAGAGAAGAGTAGCGCCGTGCAAATCAAAGAAAGGAGATGCCTTTCTGCCTCTGCTCCTGGGTTTTGGAATCTGATCAGGACGCCGCTGCCAGCATCTGAGCTCGCTGCTGCTGATGATGGTAAGCCCAAACCGCCGCTGGCAAAAAGGGGTTCAGGCCACCGCAGGTGTCGCCGCTGGAGAAGGGAGCTGCGCCTCTGTGTTCCTGGCAGCCGGGAGTGGTTCCGTGACTTCTGGGACCACCGCCGAAGCCTCTGGCTGTTTCTGCCGTCACCGGAGAATCCTGCCGGTAAGGTTTTAAGTATTGGGTTTCGTTTCTCCTGAGTTTTCGGAAACGTTACAATCACTGTATATTAATTTCAGTCGTCGGATTCTGATCACCGTTGCCGCCTAGGATGGCTTCTGGGGCTACCGCCGAACCGGTTCGGAGACCGCCGCTGTTTCGGTTCAGCCGTTCCTTCGGTTTGGTAAGCATTTTGATCTGAAAGCCCTCTAGTTACTGCTCTATTATATGTTGAGGAGTTATAGCATTTGTTGTTATGAGAGTTAATCTCGGTTATTATATATTGTGATTAGAGTCGTTGTGGTTGCTGAGAAAACGGTTTGGAGCTGAGGTGTTGGTAGCCGGGACTTTGATTGTCGATTTCGGGTTGAGGCGGGAAGGACTCCATGACGCGTTTGGGTTATGGAATTGCGTTTTGAGGTAGGGGCGCTTTCCAAGAACTATGTTTTGTGTATTGGAATTATTACATATGGATACTAGTGTGAGATATTGTGTATTTGGTGATTGTATCTGCCTTATGTATTATTTGATTGACTCAAATGACTATGGATGTTGGTTTGGCTGAATTGTTGTGTGGCTTGTGAAATGTAATGTTTGGAAATCGATTCTTTAAAGATTTGAAATATGAGTTTAATCCGTTGAGGATTGGTTTGAAGTGAGTCAATTATTTTGATGATGTGAAAGATAGAATACTCTTAAAATTCAGCTTGGGTTGCTTAAATTGATTTGGTTTTGATAAATGATTTACTGCTGAACCGATTCTTTAAAGCTTTAGAAATGAGTTAAATCGGTTGATATTGAGTTGATTTTTGAAATGGTTTCCTTGAGATATGCCACTGAGGTGACTGTTGGATTTAGCTTTCTTTTGAATTGATTTCTGGTTTTGAGCTGTTGAAAAGGAATGAGAAACGATTTAGTTGGGACCCGAACCGGGTGGCAAAAGTCCAAGTTTTAGGGGAGGTGCTGCCGAAATTTCTACAAAATCCTAGTCTTGTTTAAAAAGTTATTTAAAAAGGATTGGATTTGAGAAGTTGTATTATTTGATTTATTAAGAGAATATTTATATTTTCAAACTTAATTTATTTAGCGAACTTTATGCCTTGAGTTTGACTTATTTAGAAATGAACTGTTTTTACCGTTTGAATCACTGAAGGAAAGAATGATGCTCTAATATTGATTTCAATATAAAAAGGAGATTTTCGTGATTTCAAAGGAATCTAGACTTTTGATTGAGTAATTAAGTTTGAGGCATTTTGGAAGAGTTAGAAAAATGGGTTCCAAAAAGAAACCTGAAAGTGGTTTGATTCAAATGAACCGGTTCCTTTTCAAATGAGTTGATTTTTGGACCGGGTTGAAACTTGTGATTTTGTATGGTCGGTTTCATAATAAATTCAGTTTATTTACTTGAACCGAGAATCCATGATTTTAAGAGTTTCAATGAATTTTAAGGAATTGATATAGGTTGACCTTCCCTAAAGGCTTGGGACTCTACCGAGAAACTTTTGCTATAAAATCCCATTGTTGTATAGGTGATTTTGAATACTTTGAAATAAATTCTTAACTTGCCATGGTTTTGGAAGTTTTGGAAAGAGAATGCCGAGGGTGGCTTTGTTTTAAAAGGGAACTCACTTTGAGTAGATTTGGCTTATGAGCCTGAGATGATTTGAGAAACGAGATTTCTAAAGCCAAGGCTGAAAAGAGTTGAAACTTGATTTCAAAGTGAAACGATTTGAGAAAAAGTGATTTGTGGCTTAAATGCCGGTTTTATGAAATTGATGATGTTGAATGGTGGAGGTGCCATTTTGTTATGAGCCGGAATGGCTGTGTATAATATTGATTTATGGCGGATTGCCGAATGAGTTATGGGCCGTATGGCTGATTATGAATTATGAATTTAAGCCGGATGGCTGAGATAGATGTTGATCCATGGCTGGAACTGAATGAATATATGCTTGATATACCTGGGTAGTAGCAAGGGTTGTGGTTCGTCCCACTTGCTCCAGGTCAGAGATTGTGACGCCTGGGTAGTAGCAGTAGTAGTGGTGATTCCACTCGCACCAGGTTGAGCTTTTAAGCACCCGCCTGGGTAGTAGCCGCAGTAGTGGTTATTCTACTGGCTCTGGGTTGAGCGGGTAGTAGCAATGGGGTTGTAGCTCAAACCTACTTGCTCCGCAATGGGTGTTTCTGTCCATGGTTAGCTACCAGGACGTGTCGGGTTGGCTATATAACCGACAGATGATATCATCAGCCACTAGGGACAGGCATGCATCATATGCATTTATGTGACATTGTTTGGGGGTGCATATTATACTTGGTTTGCCTATGTGATTAATTGCTAACTGTTCTACTTGCAATAACTGTTTGTTTGTGCTTGCATCTTCCTATTTGTGTTTGCTACTGGGACTCTGTTGGACTGTGGTGATTGGTTGATGGTTGGATTGTTTGGGCCTAGGGCCGTGGTTGAAATGAGATAGACCGATGGTTGGTTTTGGTTGTGTTCTGGTTTGGAAAAATATGAAAAGCTATTTTGGTTCAGCACAGATAAACCGTTTTGAAAGGCTCTTGAGTTTTTTGAGAATTGAACTGTTCCTCTTTCAGAAAAGGATTTCAGATTTCTTTTTATTTGTAAACCTTTGTTTTTGAAAAGAGGCATAAGACGGTTATTAATCACTGGTACGGTTTATCTTCATGTATCCTATTACAGTAATTCCCAAAAACCCTCTACTGAGAACCCTTTCGAGGATGATGTTCTCACCCCCCTACATTTTTCCCCTTTCAGGATAAGGGCGCAGAAGTCACGAGAAGTTTATTTAGTTGTTGAGGTGCTCTGTATTGTTTTAGTTATGGTTTATTGTACCCTCGCCTTCATCTTGATATAATCTGTAAGAGGGTTAGGAATTGTATTGATTATTGCTTGTAATATTATTTGTATATATATATTTATGTATATATATATGGATGTACTCTTTATGAGTTGTTGTAAGTAGTATGGTATTTATGGATGTACGTTATCGAACGAAAGTATTTTTGGGAGCGGTGTTGTGGTTTAAAAGTTTTAAACGGGCTCATATTTTAGTATTAAATAGTATAAGTGTCGTCGTAATGTCCGAGCTATCAGAGTCGCGCAGCCGGAAGCGTGAGCTTTGGTAGTTAGGGTGTTACAGAGGCCGAAATTAGGGTTACTAAATTCAAGAAATGGATTTACGTATATATAAATTAGGATAAATTAATAATTTTATATTCGCGTATATTTAATAAGTTTCATAGGGTGGGTACTTATGTCCGACTGTCCGTGCCCCTATTAGGAGTGGCAAACGGGAAAGTCCGCCCTGTCTTGCCAAAAGCCCACCCCACTTAGTAAGGCGGTCCTGAATTTTTCCCCCGCCCGCCTAATGGTAGGCTGGTGGGATCTCCTTTTTTTTATAAACCATTAAATATTAAACAATATATATAATTTCACAATAATTTCAATAATTTTATAATTTCTAAAAATATAAAAAAATTATAATTTTTAAATTCACGCACATTAACGTCTTTATAATTATAAATATGTAATAAATATAATTATAAATCAATTTTTTGAAACAAAATAATAAAACCAGCATTGTCCAAAACAAAGAAAATATTATCCAAAATATATAATTAAACATCTTCAAGTTTATAATCAATCAAACATAAAACACAATCCAAAATATAACTTAAAACTTCTTCAATTATCATCTTCATCCTCTTGTAGATCAATAACATCATAGAAATTTATAAAAAAATGGCTTTACCAAAATAAAAGCTTGGCCCAGCGGGAAAGCCTGCCCCGCCCCGCCGAAACCCGCCAAATCCCGTCGATTAGGCGGTGCAGGGTAGGCGGGATTTTTAAGTTTGATGGTCATAAATTTCCCGCCCAACCCGCATTTTTTGGCGGGTTATGCGACCGGCTCAACAGGTTTCGACCCGTTTGCTACCCCTAGTCCCCATCTATTTTCGCATGGCAGGTCGTGAGAATTTCAGGAGTCCCCATCTAGCTCCAAAATGCGAGTAATCCCTAAAAATATCCGTTTCGGCTGTTTTTGTGATCATCCTTATTGCTAGCATTCATTGGTTCGTGATGTGGAGCTATTCTAGCCACTCAATAAATTCTCAGATAATCAAAGTTTAGGTTATATCATTTTTATAAAGTTACATGCATCCTTATTATAACAATATTAATAAAAGATAAATGGATAAACACTAAACTATTGTTTGGATATAAGATAAAAAAATAAGAGGAAAGAAAATGAAAAGAAAAGTATATTTTTTTGTGTGCTGTTTAGATGAAAAAAAATGAATGAAAAGAAAATAGAGGAAAAAATTTCTTTTGCTTGAATGGAAGGAAAAGTAAGAAGAGAAAAAATCATAATAGAGAAAAATTATATTAATGTTTTTATATATTATATATAAATTATAATTCAAATGGTAACTCTGTATTTTTATCCATGTTTGCACTTTTGAATCAGTTTTCTTCGCAACTTTGAAGAGAAAAAATTTACGTGAGCTCCATATACACTTTTATGTTTTTCATTCAATTTCTTTGTTGAACCAAATAATGAAAATTTGATTTTTCCATCCATTTTCTTCTCCAGCATGTTATTTCTCTACAAATTCTTCTAATCTAAACAATGTATAAATATGTCATCTATTCTATTATATATAACAATAACTAATATCACATATTAAGCTAATTTACGTTGATAAACCAAAGTCACCCTAAAATTACCTGAATCCCCTAAACCCAATAACGTTACCTAGTTTTCTCCATTTATATTTCCATATAAATCGAATTTAATAAATTCGAATTAGGGTAATAAGTAGTAAATCTAATTTATATTTAATAATTTACCTCTAACTTATGGTAAAAATGTAAGATATAATGCCAAAAAAAAAAGACTAAAGCGACATAAATTTTTTACTAATAAAAAAATATTTTTTTTTATTTTTTAGACATGTATCTATCTTTTTAAGTTATACATTTTAATTTATATAAATTAATGATAATTAAATGTACAAAAAAATACTAATTAATAAAGAAATAAAATTTAAGATAAACATGTCCTGAACAAATTGAAATAAAATAAAGACTTTTAATTATGATCATTAATTATAATTACATATATTTACTTCAAGATTTATACTTCAAAAATACAGTATATTAATATTTTGTATTTTTATTTTTTAATTTTATACTATCACAAACATTAGTTACTCTCCAATAATGACAATACTTTTAAAAAAATAAACATAACTAAATGATCTTAAAATTATATAATAATTTTTAACATAACAAAAAAAATAAAAATATACAATTACCTAAAATATAATATTTGTGTAGTAACTGAAATTTAATTGTCAATATAAAGTAATATATAATATCATTTCGTAATCAAATAAGTGTTCAATCAAAAAATTTAATATTTATATAATAATATGACAAAATAAATTAAAGTTTGAGTTTAATCATAGCAAGCGTTCAAGTTTAAATTTTTATAAATTAATTTATTTGTGTTAAAGTGAATTGTGCAATAAAAAATTCATAAAAATTTCTAATATTGAAGTAGACAACAATTTATTTATAAATACAAAAAGTGTATTTAATAAGTAAGAAATTATTTTATTTTAATTTGGTCCATAATTCACATAATTTGAATTTAGCTCAATATATATGATTTGATTTTATTTGATTTAATTATTAGTTGAAAATATCTCAGTTGCATATTTTATTCATAGATTTATTATTTTAATGACTAATAAATTAATCAAATTAATTAATTAGTACACACAATAAATTTGGATTAATAAATTAAAAGAAATAAATTAAAAATACTAACAGAATATTAAAATAAATAAATTAAAAAAATACTACCAAATTAAATTGATATAAATTACAATAAATTATAATAAATTATATAATATTTAAATATTTAATCAAATTAATTAGTTGATATAGTTAATTTATCGTAATAACTTATAGTTAATGAGTTAAAAGAAATAAATCGGAAAACATTCTCAGAAGCATGCTACGTCAACTTCATCATTAAGTACAAAAATCCGATTTTTATATAATAGAGTAGATAAATTTAAATGTATAATATTATTCTTATTAAAATTATCTAATTATATTTATGCAACTTAAACTTTTGGAGAAGATTATTAATGACATCTTATTGGTCAAAAAATTTATTAATAACTCTAGAGTCTAAATAAGTTGATGTGTGTTTCTTTTTATTTTTTACATTAACTTTAGATAAAAAAAATTAGTTCTCACATATAATTGAAAACTTAAAATGCAATTAATAAAAAAATTTTATCTATAATTATTAATGAGATGTAATCTAGATATAATGAAATAGAAATAAATCATATAAATAAAGATTTTGTATAATAGATAGAGTTAAATTTAAGGATAATGATGTTTTTTAATTAATTTTTTCTAATTTATTCAATTACAATAATAATAATAATATATTTGTCTAACTTAATTTAATTTTTTCGTAGACAATTCCTAATCTATTTTATATTCATCTACATTAAAAAAAAAAAGAAATGAAGGATATACAATCTTTAACACGGTGCTTTTTTAGGTATTTAGAAATCTAGAAAAAAAGGCCTTGAACAACCAAATAGCCACCTAACTTTCCTTGCCCTCAATTTTATGACCTCGCTCCCAAAATTCCAGAAGAATAGAATATTGCTTGACTTACTTTCGAATGCAATAAAGAAGAACATGCAATTTTCATCTCGTCGCCATTATTCCACCTGCCCAGTCATTACCGTTGTTACTCCGCCGCCGTGTGCTTTGCTATGCGTCATCCAATTTAATGAATTTAATTAGAATAAACAATAAATTATTTATTTTATTTTAGATTTTATAAATGAAAAAAACCAATTCACTGATACAATGAATTACAATTAACGTAGTCTAATTAATTAAGTAATATAATTTATAATAAATTATATTAATATTTAAATATCCAATCAAATCAATTAATTGATATAATTAAGTCATTGTAATAAATTGTATTGAATGAGTTAAAATAATTAAATCGGAAAACACTCTCTCTGGAGCATGCTACGTCAGCTCCATCATTAAGTGCAGAAACCCAATTTTTATATAATAGAATAGATAAATAGAATAAATAAGTAAGTATTTGCACTATTATACTTCTTGTTCTACATAATGACTTAAGATATTTGTTTTGTATGTTAAATAATATAAATAATATTTTGTATCTTATATTCATTAAATATTGATATTAAGAAGAGAAAATTATGTAATAAATTTTATAAATAGTAATTATAAAAAATAAATATATAAATAAAAAAAAAAAAATTTGAGCTTAATCATAGTAAACGCTCAATGATGTGGAAAACGATCCAAAAAAATCACGCAAGTGTACAGATCGATCAATAATAATAATGAGTGAGGTCGATCCACAGGATTGAAGATTGAGCATTTTAGTTTAGTGGTTGATTTAGTCAGCGAATCAAGATTGGTTGAGTGATTTGTGATTTGCAGAAGCTAAATTGCATGGAAGTAAAGGGAAGGGAAATTTGCAGTAAACTAAAGAGCAGGAAAATAAAGGAGCTGAATCTTAAAGTGCAAGTAAATTAAATTGCAGAAACTTAGATTGCAAGTAATGTAAATGCTGAAGCTAAAGTGCAAGAAACGTAAATTGCTTGAATGTAAAAGGATTGGAGTTGGATTGCAGAAATTAAACAAGAACAAGTAAATTGCATTAAACAATAAAGAGAAAATTGAATTGCAGTGAAGTAGATTTAAACAGAAGAGTAAAATGCTTGAGAATTAAAAACAGAGAAAGCAATGCTTAATTTGTAGCAAAGTAAAAGAGGTTGAAGATCTTAGGGTGGAAGAGACTAGATAACAAGTCTAGATCTCAAATCCTTCCTTGATCCAACAAGAGTAATTGCAAAAGAAACTGAAAAGTAAATTGCAGAAAGAGTAGAAGATGAAGCAGTAAATGGAAATTGGAATTTAATTATGCAGAAAAATTAAACAAGATCTCAAGGTGAGATTAAAACAGAAGTTCTTCAATTCTCCACCCAAGATCCAAAAGCAAGAAAATAAAAGAGTGCTCAAGCAAGAACAAGGAAGAAGAGAGATCAATTCTCCTTCCAAATTCTCTAAGATCTAAATTCAAAAGCTCAAAATGAAAATGAAAGGAAAATTCAAAGTAAAATCTAGAGGTGTCAAAAGGTCAAAAAAAAGTCCGTCCTAATTACATCAAACTAACTCCTATTTATACACTTTCTATTCTTGGATTTTGGAATTTGGATGGGCTTTTGGTTTGGTGAAGAAATGAATTAAGTTGGAGTTTTAATTCAATTTTCAGCCCAATATTTCACCTCCCAGGGGCAAGCTCAGTTGGAAAAACCAACTGAGCACTCAAGTGTGCTGCCCGTGTCAAGTGTGGTGCGCGTCCCAGCCTTGGTGGAGTGCGTGACACTAGAGCTCAGTTGGAATTTTGAACTGAGCTCTAAGTGTTGGCCGTGTCCCATTGTTGTGCGCATGGCATCCTTGGTGCGCTTCATTTGTTGCTGGGCCATGTCATGATGTGGGGAGGATGGGATGTAGTGATGCTCAGTTGGAAAAGCCAACTGAGCTTTCCATGTAGCACCTTGCTTTCAGCCTCAAGGTCCCAGGTTCAAATCCTGGTGGGAGCAAGTGGAGGAAATCTTTGAAGCTAATTTCCTTGGATGAGTGGGCACTCCTCCTTATGTTTTAAAGAATTTCCAAGTTCGAATCCTGGGGGAAGCATTTAAGCTATTTCCTCTTGATTTTTCTTGCAAGCTTGGTGGCACTCCTTCCTTATGTTTCAAGGAATTCCCAAGTTCGAAACTTGGCTCAAGCATTTAAGCTATTTTCTCTTGATTTTCCTTGCAAGCTTGGTGGCACTCCTTCCTTATGTTTCAAGGAATTCCCAAGTTCGAATCCTAGAGGAATCACTTTAGCTATTTGATGTGTATTTTCGGAAAACGAATTCCAAACACACAAATCTAACCGACAAGTGTACCGGGTCGCATAAAGTAATAAAACTCACGGGAGTGAGGTCGATCCCACAGGGATTGAAAGATTGAGCAATTTTAGTTTAGTGGTTGATTTAGTCAAGCGAATCAAGATTTGGTTGAGTGATTTGTGATTAACAGAAATTAAATTGCATGGAAAATAAAGGGAATGGGTAATTTGCATGAAATTAAAGAGAACAGAAAATTTAAGTACTGAATCTTAAAGAACAAGAAATTAAATGACAGAAATTTAGAACGCAAGAAATGTAAATTGCAGAATCTTAAAATGAAAGAAATGTAAATTGCTTTAATTTTAAAGGGAATTGGAAAGTGGATTTGCAGAATTTAAACAAGGAAAAGTAAAATTCAACAAACAGGAAAATAAAAGATGGATTCAATTAAACCGGATCTCAAATGGCAATAACAATAAGCTTGGTATAGCAACGAAACAAGGAAATTGAAATTGAAAGATGTAGATCTCAGGACCCAAGAGACTAGATAACCAAGTCCAGATCTCAATGCCTTCCTAGATCCAAATTTAGAATTCAATTGCAAGAAAAGTAAAGATCAAGCAGTAGAAGAAAGGAATTCAAATATTGATTTCTCAAAAGTGCAGTAAAGAAAACAGAGAGATCTCAGGGTGAGATTGAAACATAATTCCTTCAATTCTCTAACACCCAAGATTCAAACAAAATATAAATGAAATTTAAAACAAGAAACTAAGAGAAAGAGAATTCAATTCTCCTTCCCAAGACTCAGAACCTCCCAATACTCTCAACCGGAAAACTCTCCCGAAATCACTCTTGCAAAACTAAAACAGAAAAGCTCTACAAGGAAAAATCTCCCTAAAAACTTAAATTCTAAGCTATTTATACACTTTCTTCAATTGATCTTCAAGCCTTGAATTGGGCCTTTGCTCTTGATGGAATTGGGTTGACAAAAGCCTTTGTTGATTACTCTTAGAGTTGGAGAGAAACCCATTTGTGAATCGGGCCAGAACCGGAAAAGCTTGAGTAAAAGTTTGAGGTCAAACTTTTACTCAAACTTTTCGCATCAGCTAAGCTTCCTTGCTGCCATCCACGTTTGAGCCAAAGTTTGAGGTCAAACTTTGAGCCAAACGTGGATCCCTTTTGTATGCTTCTTGGGGGCTACTTTGTCCTCTTGTCACGTTGCCAATTTTATGCCCAATATAGACTATTATATATGGTTGAAAAGCTCTGAATGTCATCTTTCTAACCCACTTGGAATCACCTCAATTGGACATCTACAACTCAAGTTATTCTTGTTGGAAGTATGCCCCAAAAACTTGATGTGGCACCAACGTTTGCCTAAAAGCTTGAGGGCAAACGTTGGCGCAAGCTTTTTGCTCCTCCAGGGTGTGTTTGTTGTGGCGCCAACGTTTGCCTAAAAGCTTGAGAGCAAACGTTGGCGCAAGCTTTTGCTCCTCTAGGGTGTATTCAACTTCTTCCAAAAGTTTGAGCTAAAGTTTGAGGTCAAACTTTTGCTCAAGCTTTTTGTTCTCTCTTGCTCCTTGTCATTTCTTCTTTCTTCAACCTTCTTCAAAGCTCTTTTCACCTATCATCAATCAACCAAGCACATCAAAGCTATGCTCAAAATCATGAGATTGTTATTCTTTCATAATATATGACAATTATAGCACAAAATCTCATGAAATTGCATTAATTTATCCATGGTTAATTGAATCAAAAGAAGCATGAAATTCTACCAAATTGGCTTACTTATGGCTCAAGAAAGTGCATAAAATCAATTGAAAACAAAAGAAAAAGACTAGTGAAACTAGGCTAAGATGACTTGTCATCACAACACCAAACTTAAAGCTTGCTTGTCCCCAAGCAAGAAAAGAATTTTTGAGAAGAAAGAATGAAATGGAAGAAGATGTTCATGCTAGCAGAGTATTTTTGGTAGCTCATGGGGTTTCATGTATATTTGTAAACACTCACTTCTTATTGATATTTAGGCCTAGAAAGTCTCATCCAAGCATCAAGCAACACACTGCTATGACCTCTCATTATTCCTTTGTCCTTGGTTACTATTTTTCTATAAGCTTTATTTCAGTGTCATGTGTAACAAGCTCTTTTCTTTATTTATGCTTGACACATTATTCACTATAGACACTTGGCTCACATTCCTTCTTAGAACATTGATGCCCAGTACCTCTTTGGGTTACTAAATGCCTTGTAGTTAGGTGGCTCTTGATAGTGGACTTTTAGTTGATGATCCCGGGTTAGTTAACCCAAGTCACCAAGTGTTGATGCACTCCAAAGAACTTAATAATCCAAGCAGATCCTAGTACAAAGACACCACAGGCATATATTCTAAGGTTCAAGCTATTGGTGTCTAGCTTTGTTTCTTTTTATTTTTTTTTGTTCTGTTGCCACTCTTTGGCTATTTCTTTTCTCTTTTTGTTTTTCTTTTCAACCAAGGACTTTTATTTGATTGAGATTCATAGACAGTGAGATACCTTCTATTTAAAAGGAGACAGTCTAGTTCTTTTATTCACTAAAAGTGAGCTATCATACAATCACACATGCATACCACCACTTACTTTTATTGTACTTCTAGCTAACAAAGAACTATCTCATTTCACACTCCAAACATTTCTTTTATTGAATTAAAGATGCATGGGACAAAGCATGCTGTTAGTTAAGTGAAAGTAAACACACAAGCACACACTTAGACTAGCTTACTTATTTTAAGAAAGACAAACATGATGCAAAGACTATTAACTAAAATGGCTACTAAAGATGCAAAGACTACTTTAAACAGATAGGATGCATGCTCTTTTTTTTTATGTGGTGATGAACAAGGAACAGGTCCACCTTTCATTTATCATGCTTTTTCTTGCTTCTTTCATTTGCTTGGGTGTTGGTGTTCCCTGTGTCCTTGTCTGTTGTCTGTTGACCCCGCCAGAACCCAGCTATATTCATCGTCTCTTCCACTCTATCTTCAAGTCTCATGGCCTTGCTTACTTCTATCTCACTTTTCCCTTTGAAGAACTCATCGAAAGTTGGAAATGCTGGATCCATGTTGTGCAGATGCTCTCCAATATAGTTCAATTTGATTTGACTATTTATGTTGTAGTCAGCTTGGACTTCATATCTTGCATCTTGAAGGGCTGTGAACTCCTTGAGAGCCCTCATATTTTCAGCTTGCATTTGTGCCAACTTTCCAAATGATTCGTGGGATTGAAAAGCATGCTCCTCTTGCATCACGAGGAATTTTGACTCAAACTCACTTTGTTGGTTCATCATTTTCAGCTGCCGTTCCTCTTGCTCTTGTTGGTGTTTCACATATTGTGAGTGGTACTCTTCCTGCCTTTCTTGAATTCTCATGTACTATTGTGATAGTCTTCCAATTGCTTCCTGCATCTGAGTCATGTCCAGATTGTTATGTGATTGGGTGTGTTGCCGTTCCTCTTCCTCTTGTGACTCTTGTTCCTCCATTGGTTCATCTCTTTGCCTTCTTCTTGGTAGTCTTCGGCTCTGCTGTGCTTCAGTAACACTCGTCATTCTTTCAATGGTTATAGGTGATGACAAGTCATCTTAGCCTAGTTTCACTAGCCTTTTTCTCTTGTTTTCATTTAGTTTTCTGCACTTTCTTGCATTATAAATTAGCCATTTGAATTGGAATTGCATGGTTTCCTTAAATCAATCAACCACCTTTTAATTGATACAAAATCATGAGGTTCAAGCCAACTTTAGTTGATAATTAATTGAATTATAAACCTTGTGAATTTTGTGATACTTTGATTGGTTGTTTTGATTACTTGTAGGTGAAGAAAGGAAACAAAAGGTGTGCCAACATTATGGAAGAAGGTTGCAAAAAAGGGTTTGAGAAAATGGAATTCACGTTTGAGCTAACGTTTGCCTCAAACGTCAACTCAAACGTGAGTAGCAGTTGAAGAACACCCTGGGGAAAAACCAACGTTTGCGCCAACGTTTGCCTCAAACGTTGAGGTCAAACGTTGGCTGAAGAATGAAGCTCTTGGAAAGCAACTTTTGAGCCAACGTTTGCCTCAAACGTGAGGTCAACGAGAAGAGAATTGAAGCTCCTGGGAAGGCAACGTTTGCGCCAACGTTTGCCTCAAACGTGAGGTCAAACGTTGGCGCCAAAGAGAAGAGAAATGGCATCCCTGGAGGCAGCAACGTTTGAGCCAACGTTTGACTCAAACGTGAGGTCAAACGTTGGCACCAAACAGCATGAAGGGGCATACTTCAAACAAGAATAACTTGAGTTGTAGATGTCCAATTGAGGTGATTCCAAGTGGGTTAGAAAGCTGACATTCAGAGCTTTCCAACCATATATAATAGTCTCTATTGGGCACAAAATTGGCAACACAACAAGAGGACAAAGTAGACCCCAAGAAGCATACAAGAAGGGAGGTCCATGTTTGACCTCAAACGTTGAGCCAAACGTGGATGACAGCATCATTGGCCTAGCTGCATAATTTTACTCAAGTAACGTTTGAGTCAACGTTTGCCTCAAACGTTGGCTCAAACGTGAATGGTTCATGGCTTGGTTCACTAATGGATTTCCTCCCAACACCAAGAGCAATCAACAAAGGCCACTATCAACCCAATTCCATCAAGGCTAAAGGCCCAATTCAAGGCTTAATGATCATTTGAAGAAAGTGTATAAATAGCTTAGGATTTGAAGTTTTTGGGGAGCTTCCCTTTTAGTTTTTCATAATAGCTTTCTTTTCAGTTTTGCTCAGAGCTCACTTTTATTTTTCTCAGCATTGTTGTTTAATTCAAGAGAATTTGGGAGGAGAATTGATCTCTCTTCCTCCTTGTTCTTGCCCAGCACTTTTTACTTTTCTTGTCTTGGATTTTGGGTGGAGAATTGAAGAAATTCTGTTTCAATCTCACCCTGGGATCTTGTTTAATTTTCTGCTTAATTGAATTTCAGTTTCGGTTCATTGCTTTTCATCTACTTTCTTTGCAATTTACAATTTCCTTTGCAATTGTTCTTGTTGGATCTAGGAAGGCATTGAGATCTAGACTTGGTTTTCTAGTCTCTTGGGTCCTGAGATCCGAATTTCCCATTCCCCATTCCATGTTTTGCTCATTTACAATTCTGTTTCTAGATCTGATTCAATCCAAGTGTTCTTCTATTCCTTTGCTTGTCGCAATTTCACATTTCCTTGTTTAATTTCTGCAGATCCAACTCCCCATTCCCTTTACAATTCAAGTCATTTACATTTTTTGCACTTTAAGATTCTGCAATTTACATTTCTTGCGTTCTAAGTTTCTGCCAATTTAATTCATTGTTCTTTAAGATTCAGCACTTTTATTTTCCGTTCTCTTTGATTTTCTGCAATCTACCCTCTCCCTTTACTTTTCATGCAATTTAATTTCTGTTAATCACAAATCACTCAACCAACACTTGATTCGCTTGACTAAATCAACCACTAAACTAAAATTGCTCAATCCTTCAATCCCTGTGGGATCGACCTCACTCACGTGAGTTATTATTACTTGATGCGACCCGGTGCACTTGCCGGTGAGTTTTGTGTCGGATTGTTTTCCGCACATCAAGTTTTTGGCACCGTTGCCGGGGATTGATTAGATTGACAATGATTACGTGAAGTGGAGATCTAGATCAAGCACTTTTTCTTTTCTAAATCGTGGACTAACCCACTAACTGTTCGAATTTTTGCTTAAACTAAACTTCATTCTAGCAATAGATTGAAGTGATTTTGTTAGTGTTTCTTTTGTTTTGTTTGTATGTCAGGTACAGGAAGATCCGTTCCTGTTTTATCTGAAGCTGACCAGAGAACTCTTAGAAGGTTAAGAAGAGCCGAAAGAGGGAAAAATATTGTTGGAGAAGAAGAATCTGAGGAAGAATACCACGAGATGGAAGGAGATACATCTAATCCAGGAGGAGGAGTTAACAATCACTCACAACAGAGGAGAGTATTGGCCTCGTACACCTTTGCAAATGCTAGACATTGTGGAAGCAGCATTCTCACCCCTAATGTCAATGCAAATAACTTTGAACTGAAGCCACAACTCATCACATTGGTCCAGAATAACTGCTCATTTGAGGGAGGACCATTGGAGGATCCAAATCAACATCTATCTACCTTCTTAAGGATTTGTGACACTGTCAAATCCAATGGCGTGAATCCTGAAACCTACAAGCTTCTGCTGTTCCCGTTCTTATTAAGGGACAAGGCCACACAATGGCTTGAAACTTTTCCCCAAGGAAGTATCACTAGTTGGGATGACTTGGTGACTAAATTTCTAGCCAAATTCTATCCACCCCAAAGAGTCATCAGGCTGAAAACCGAGGTGCAGACATTCACACAATTAGATGCCGAATCCTTGTATGAAGCATGGGAGAGGTACAAAGCCTTAATCAGAAAATGTCCCTCAGAGATGTTCAATGAATGGGACGTGCTACAAAATTTCTATGAAGGCCTGACATTGAAATCTCAAGAGGCATTAGATCATTCTGCTGGAGGTTCACTACAACTGATGAAAACTGCTGAGGAAGCCCAGAATCTTGTTGACATGGTGGCCAACAATCAATATTTCTTTGCTCATCAAAGAAACCGCCAACCATCACAAAGGAGAGGAGTAATGGAGCTAGAAGGAGTAGACTCAATCTTGGCTCAAAACAAGATGATGCAGCAGCAAATTCAACAACAATTTGAGCAAATGGCCAAGAGGATTGATAGCCTCCAAGTTGCAGCAGCTAACACAAGCCAACCATCATCCACATGGGTGCAAAATGAAGAGACTCAAGAGGAGCAGCAGCAAGAACAAGTCCAGTACATGCACAACCAAAACTCTGGACAGAATGAAGTGTATGGAGACATATACAATCCATCCTGGAAGAACCACCCGAACCTCAGATGGGGAGACAATCACAACCAGAACCAACAACCATGGCAGAGGAACTCAAACCAAAACACTTCAAGAAACAACCAAAACCACAACCAGCAGCAAACTAACCAAAACCCTTACAGAAAACCTCAAAACAACTACTCCAACCCTAACCATTATCAATCCAATAACCAACCCACCAACCAAAATGCCTACCATCCACCAACCACACCTCACAACCCACCACAAGTGTCACCAGAATCTCAAAGAATCACTAACTTGGAAACCTTGATGGATAAGATGTGGAAGCACCAAGAAATGACAACCAAGAACTATGAGGCTTCCATAAAGAGCTTAGAGAGGGAGATTGGGCAAATCTCCAAACAGATTTCTGTTGAGAAACCTTCAAGCTCACTTCTGAGTGACACCATTCCTAATCCAAAAGAAGAGTGCAAAGCTATACAATTACGGAGTGGAAAAACATTGATAGACAACAACAAGGAGGTAACCAAGAAGCCTTTGGATAGCAACAAAGAATCATAAGAGAAAGGGGAAACTAGCAATGAAGACATCACAACAAGAAGAAGTGCCCCAGAGAAGCTCAAAGAGAAAGACAACCAGCCACATAGTTCAAAGGAAGTGATTCAAGGACAGCAGCAAGTGGAGAAGAGCATTACACCTCCACTACCATACCCTCAGAGGTTCAACAAAGAAACCAAAGATCAACACTTCCACAAATTCCTGGAAACTTTCAAGAAGCTAGAAATCAATATTCCCTTGGCCGAAGCATTGGAACAGATGCCCTTACAAGTTCTTGAAGGAACTCATTAACAAGAAAAGAAGCTGGCTGGAGAAGGAGACTGTACTTCTCTCTGAAGAATGCAGTGCACTCATCAGAAAAGGACTTCCTCCCAAGTTGGAAGATCCGGGAAGTTTCTTCTTACCTTGTACCATTGGAAGTCTATTTATCAACAAGGGGATGTGCGATTTAGGAGCAAGCATAAATCTGATCCCATCCTCTTTAGTGAAAAAGCTTGGCATAGAGAAGGTGAAACCAATACAGATGTCATTGGAATTGGTGGACCAGTCAGTAGTACATCCCAAAGGAGTGATCGAAAACCTTTTAGTTAAGATTGACAAGTTCATTTATCCTGCAGATTTTGTAATCTTGGAAATAGAAGAAGAAGGAAACAATTCGATTATCTTGGGAAGTCCATTCTTAGCTACCTCCAGAGCCATCATAGATGTAGAGCAAGGAGAACTAATTCTTAGGATGCATGAGGAAAGCATTACTCTGAAAGTGTTCCCAGAACGACAAAATTCTGAAGAAAGAAGCTAAGTCATCAATGACTGTTTCTCAAGGCAAGTAATCAACATTTCAGTAAAGAAGAAAAATGAACAGATGCAAGGAAAAGAAGGCACTCAAAAAGAAATTTGGAAAATAACCAAGAAGAAAAGTGCCACAACTAAAGCTACTGTCAAGGAGGAAAGGTTAACCAGAAAAAGGAAGAAAAATAAGAAGAAGGCTCACAAAGGGTGGAAGAATAAAAAAATCCCAACAGAAGGGCTCTCCAAAGGTGACAAAGTGCAGTTAGTCTATCAACAACTGGGCGCAAGCCAACAGACTGATGATTACTATACTGTGAGCAAAATAATCTCATTAGAACATGCTGAGATAGAACATCAAGCAACAAAGAAGAAGTTCACAGTCAGAGGGGACAAATTGAGGCACTACAACCATCAACCACCATAAAAGAAAGCCCCAATGTCAAGCTAGTGACAATAAAAGAGCGCTCCATGGGAGGCAACCCATGATTTAAGATTTCTGTTATTTTAAATTCAATAAGCTATGATCATCCAGCATGATATTTTTTTTCACGAGTGCAAACATTGTTTTAAAACATATGCCAAGACTTCTAAGTTTGGTGTGCCTTCGAGCACACCAAATTAGTTTTTCAAACAATCTTAGACCATATGCTTAGTCATTCTGATAAAGCATATGACCAAACATTAAGTTTGGTGTCTGCATATGTAGAGCTTTCAAAAGAACAGTTCTTGATTAATGAAATTAAAATCATGCACCGATGATCATAAGTAATTTTTTTGGCATTCCTTATGAATAGATAACCAAGAGTGACATTAAGATTCCAAAAATACTAGTTGGAGGAAGAAATATTTTGGATTATATGGCCAAACATTAAGTTTGGTGTCCTCCAAGAAAAAAAAAAGAGAGAAGAGTCACGGTCAAAATGGATATAAGGAATGAGAGTTCACATAGTAATTTAATAAGCTTTCTTGCCAAGATTTGATAATGTTATCTTTGTTGTCTTGTTGTGATGGTTAGGTGGTCAAAGAATATTCAATGAAAGGGACAAGACAAGGAGGGGCATAGAATGAAGACAAAGATGCATCACATGCTTCAAGGAGTAATTCTGCACACTCTTGGAAAGAGAACGTTGAAAACCATTAAGGAAGCAAGCTTTGTCCTTATTCAACTTGCATGCATGCCGTTGATTTGCAAAGTATCTAATTGCATCCCAACCCTCCATTGTTCAATCAAATGAGTATAAAACACCACCTTCAAGCCATGCACATAAACAAAAAAGTTGCACACTCCCTGCACTACAACTATTCAAACTCCAATTCATCCATCATTCCTCACCATCTAAGCTCGGCCTCAAATATTCCTCTGTCAAAAACACATAAAAATCTCCAACTTTCTTCACACTTCCTCCACCCTCAAAAAGATCAACCAATTAAGCAATCATGGCCTCTTCCTCAAGAACCAAACGAAGGAGAGGAAAAGAGCCTATGATTGAGGAAAGCACCCATGAATTTGATCGATGGAAATTTAGATCTTGGTACCATCAACTACAACTTGAATGGAGGAGGTAAACCCAACATGGTTGCACCCGGGCATGCCTATAACCGTTGAAAGAATGATGGTTGTTACTGAAGCACAGCAAAGCCAAAGAATACCAAGAAGAAGGCAAAGGAATGAACCAATGGAGGAAGACGGATCACAAGAGGAGGAGGAACAGCAACACATTCTACCACACAACACTCTGGATATGACTCAGATGCAGGAAGCAATTGGAAGATTATCACAACAGTATATGAGAATTCAAGAAAGGCAAGAGGAATACCATTCACAGTACATGAAAAACCAACAAGAGCAGGAGGAATGGCAGCTGAGGATGATGAACAAACAAAATGAGTTTGAGTCAAAATTTTTCGTGATGCAAGAGGAGCATGCTTTTCAAGCTCACGAATCATTTGGAAAGTTGGCACAGATGCAAGCTGAAAATATGAGGGCTCTCAAAGAGTTCACAACCCTCGAAGAGGCAAGATATGAAGTCCAAGCCGACTACAACATAAATAGTCAAATTAAATTGAACTACATCGGAGAGCATCTACACAACATGGATCCAGCATTTCCAACTTTCGATGAGTACTTCAAAGGGAAAAGTGAGATTGAAGTAAATAATGCTATGAGGCTTGAAGATAGAGTAGAAGAAACGATGAATAGAGCTGGATTTTGGCATGGACAACAGACAACAAACATGGAGACAGGGAATACCAACAACCAAACATATGAAAGAAGAAAGAAAAAGCACGATAAATGAAAGGTGGACCTGATCCATGCATCTTTTCTGTTTGAAGTAGTTTTTGCATCATGGTTATTATGCTTAAAATAAGTAAGCTAGTCTAAGTGTGTGCTTGTGTGGTTACTTTCACTTAACTAATGCATGCCTTGTCCCCTGCATCTTTTCAATTCAATAAAAGAAATGTTTGAAACATGAAGTAAGATGGTTCATTGTTAGCTAGAAGTCAAATAATAGTAAGTGGTGGCATATATGTGTGATTGTGTGGCAACTCACTATCAGTGAATAAAAGGAATAGATTGTTCTCTCTTTAAGAAGAAAGCAGCTCACTGTCTATGAATCTCAATCAAATAAAAGTCCTTGTGTGAAAAGAAAAGCAAAAAGAGAAAAGAAAAAGCCAAAAATGGCAACAGAACAAAAGAAAAAAATAAAAAGAAACAAAGCTAGACACCAATAGCTTGAACCTTAGAATAGATGCCTGTGGTGTCTTTGTATTGGGATCTGCTTGGATTATTAAGTTCTTTGGAGTGCATCAACACTTGGTGACTTGGGTTAACTAATCCGGGATTATCAACTGAAAGTCCACTATCAAGAGCAACCTAACTACAAGACATTTAGTAACCCAAAGAGGTACTGGGCATCAATGTTCTAAGAAGGAATGTGAGCCAAGTGTCTATAGTGAATAATGTGTCAAGCATAAGTAAAGAAAAGAGCTTGTATACATGACACTGAACTAAAGCTTATAGAAAAATAGTAACCAAGGACAAAGGAATAATGAGAGGTCATAGCAGTGTATTGCTTGATGCTTAAAGGAAACCTTCTAGGCCTAATTGTCAATAACAAGTGGATAAGTTACATATCTGCATAAAACCCCATGAACTACCAATAATATTCTGCTAACATGAGCATTTTCTTTTGTTTTCATTCTTTCTTGTTAATAATTATTTTCTTGCTTGGGGACAAGCAAGCTTTAAGTTTGGTGTTGTGATGACAAGTCATCTTAGCCTAGTTTCACTAGCCTTTTTCTCTTGTTTTCATTTAGTTTTCTGCACTTTCTTGCAATATAAATTAGCCATTTGAATTGGAATTGCATGGTTTCCTTAAATCAATCAACCACCTTTTAATTGATACAAAATCATGAGGTTCAAGCCAACTTTAGTTGATAATTAATTGAATTATAAACCTTGTGAATTTTGTGATACTTTGATTGGTTGTTTTGATTACTTGTAGGTGAAGAAAGGAAACAAAAGGTGTGCCAACATTATGGAAGAAGGTTGCAAGAAAGGGTTTGAGAACACCCTGGGGAAAAACCAACGTTTGCGCCAACGTGAGTAGCAGTTGAAGAACACCCTGGGGAAAAACCAACGTTTGCGCCAACGTTTGCCTCAAACGTTGAGGTCAAACGTTGGCTGAAGAATGAAGCTCCTGGAAAGCAACGTTTGAGCCAACGTTTGCCTCAAACGTGAGGTCAAACGTTGGCTCCAAAAGAGAAGAGAATTGAAGCTCCTGGGAAGGCAATGTTTGCGCCAACGTTTTCCTCAAACGTGAGGTCAAACGTTGGCGCCAAAGAGAAGAGAAATGGCATCCCTGGAGGCAGCAACGTTTGAGCCAACGTTTGACTCAAACGTGAGGTCAAACGTTGGCACCAAACAGCATGAAGGGGCATACTTCAAACAAGAATAACTTGAGTTGTAGATGTCCAATTGAGGTGATTCCAAGTGGGTTAGAAAGCTGACATTCAGAGCTTTACAACCATATATAATAGTCTCTATTGGGCACAAAATTGGCAACACAACAAGAGGACAAAGTAGACCCCAAGAAGCATACAAGAAGGGAGGTCCACGTTTGAGCTCACGTTTGACCTCAAACGTTGAGCCAAACGTGGATGACAGCATCATTGGCCTAGTTGCATAATTTTACTCAAGTAACGTTTGAGTCAACGTTTGCCTCAAACGTTGGCTCAAACATGAATGGTTCATGGCTTGGTTCACTAATGGATTTCCTCCCAACACCAAGAGCAATCAACAGAGGCCACTATCAACCCAATTCCATCAAGGCTAAAGGCCCAATTCAAGGCTTAATGATCATTTGAAGAAAGTGTATAAATAGCTTAGGATTTGAAGTTTTTGGGGAGCTTCCCTTTTAGTTTTTCATAATAGCTTTCTTTTCAGTTTTGCTCAGAGCTCACTTTTATTTTTCTCAGCATTGTTGTTTAATTCAAGAGAATTTGGGAGGAGAATTGATCTCTCTTCCTCCTTGTTCTTGCCCAGCACTTTTTACTTTTCTTGTCTTGGATTTTGGGTGGAGAATTGAAGAAATTCTGTTTCAATCTCACCTTGGGATCTTGTTTAATTTTCTGCTTAATTGAATTTCAGTTTCGGTTCATTGCTTTTCATCTACTTTCTTTGCAATTTACAATTTCCTTTGCAATTGTTCTTGTTGGATCTAGGAAGGCATTGAGATCTAGACTTGGTTTTCTAGTCTCTTGGGTCCTGAGATCCAAATTTCCCATTCCCCATTCCATGTTTTGCTCATTTACAATTCTGTTTCTAGATCTAATTCAATCCAAGTGTTCTTCTATTCCTTTGCTTGTCGCAATTTCACATTTCCTTGTTTAATTTCTGCAGATCCAACTCCCCATTCCCTTTACAATTCAAGTCATTTACATTTTTTGTACTTTAAGATTCTGCAATTTACATTTCTTGCGTTCTAAGTTTCTGCCAATTTAATTCATTGTTCTTTAAGATTCAGCACTTTTATTTTCCGTTCTCTTTGATTTTCTGCAATCTACCCCTCTCCCTTTACTTTTCATGCAATTTAATTTCTGTTAATCACAAATCACTCAACCAACACTTGATTCGCTTGACTAAATCAACCACTAAACTAAAATTGCTCAATCCTTCAATCCCTGTGGGATCGACCTCACTCACGTGAGTTATTATTACTTGATGCGACCCGGTGCACTTGCCGGTGAGTTTTGTGTCGGATCGTTTTCCGCACATCAATAGGCATGCCCGGGTTCAGCCATGTTGGGTTATCGTCCTCCATTGGTACTTTAGCTCTTGCGCACAACCTCATAATGGTGCTTGGGTAGTATAACCAAGACCCAGCCGAGTTCTTTTCTGCAAGTTTTTTAATATCCTTTGCAAGGATTTCGTGAACCTTCACCTCTCCCCCCACTATGATGCAATGCAACATAATAGCTCTTTTCCTGTTGACTTCTGAGGTGTTTACTGTGCCCAGAATTGATCTTTTTAATAGCTCATACCATCCCTTTGCTTCAGGGATAAGGTCTCCTCTCCTCAAGTATTTGTATTTGTTTTTGGCATCTCCTTCCCACTCTGAGTTTATGAAACAAATATCGCTAGCAATTTCATCATAATCCGGATTTCCATTTACCCTTTGGTGGTATCCCGGCTTATCAAAGTGGGTTGTCTTTAGTCCCAAGACTTTCTTGATGGCATTTGAACTAAAATCTACTTCCCTTCCCCGTACATAACTCTTGTACGTTGGGGCTTAATTCATGTTAAGCCTTGAGATGTTGGCATAGAACTCTCTTATGATATTTGCATTGATTCGAGTGATTGGTGAGGTGAGTTCTTCCCATTTCCTCTTTCTGATCTTGTCCTTCATTTCTTGGCACCCTTCATCTGGCAGCATGAATGGAACCTCTGGATATATCTTCTTCTGATTCATCCATTCAAGTTATAGTTGATGGTACCAAGATCTAAATCTCCATCGGTCATATTCCGGTGTGCTCTCTTCCACCTCGGGCTCTTTTCCTTTTCTTCGTTTGATTCTTGAGGAGGATGCCATGATTGCTTGATTGGCTGATCTTTTTGAGGTTAGAGGGAGTGTGAGGAAAGTTGGAGATTTTAATGTGTTTTTGACAGAGAAATATTTGAGGCTGAGCTTATATGATGAAGAATGATGGAGAAATTTGAGTTTGAATAGTTGGAGTGCAGGGAGTGTGCAACTTTTTCGTTTATGTGCATGGTTTGAAGGTGGTGTTTTATAATCATTTAATTGAACAATGGAGGGTTGGGATGCAATTGGATACTTTGCAAATCAAAGGTGTGCATGTAAGGTTGGATGAGGACAAAACTTGCTTCTTCAATGGTCTTCAACGTGCTTATTCCAAAGAGTGTGCAGATTCACTTTTTGAAGCATGTGATGGGATTTTGTCCTCATGCCAAGCTCCCCCTTGTCTTGTCCCTTTCATTGAGTATTCTTTGACCACCTAACCATCACAACAAGACAATAAAGTTAAACATTATCAAATCATGGCAAGAAGGCTTATTAAACAACTATGTGAACTCTCATTCCTTATATCTATTTTAACCATGACTTTTCTCTTTTTTTCCTTGGAGGACACCAAACTTAATGTTTGGTCATATAGTCTAAAATGTTTCTTCCTCCAACTAGTGTTCTTGAAATCTCAATGTCACTCTTGGTTAAATATTTATAAGAAATTCTTTTTTTAAAAAACTATTTTTTTTTTCATGAAGAATCAATTGTGTCCCTTAATTGGTGCATCAAAGTTTGATGAACACCAAACTTGTCTCTTGTTAAGGGGTGAATGCAGAATACCAGCAGTTGATCACAATTGATGCCTTCATCACAGAATATAATCCCTTTTTAATTATAAGGTCCTAGAAGGTAACAACGTATGATCATCGGTGCATGATTTTAATTTCATGAATAAGAAATGATCTTCCGAAAACATCTACATATGCAGACACCAAACTTAATGTTTGGTCATATACTTCATCAGGATGACTAAGTATATGGTCTAAGAGTGTTTGAAAAACTGATTTGGTGTACTTGAAGGTACACCAAACTTAGAAGTCTTGGCATATGTTTCAAAACAGTGCATGCATTCATTAAGCACGTTCATGAAAAAAGAAATCATGCTAGGGTGATCATAGCTTATTAAATTTAAAATGGCAGAAATCTTAAATCATGGGTTGCCTCCCATGGAGCGCTCTTTTATTGTCACTAGCTTGACATTGGGGCTTCCTTTTATGGTGGTTGATGATTGTAGTGCCTCAACTTGTCCCCCCTGACTGTGATCCTCCTCTTTGTTCCTTGATGTTCAATTTCAGCATGCTCTAATGAGAGTATATTGCTGATAGTGTAGTAATCATCAGTCTGTTGGCTTGCTCCCAGTTGTTGATAGATCAATTGCACTTTATCACCTTTGGAAAGCCCTTCTGTTGGAATCTTTCTGTTCTTCCAACCCCTTTTTGTTTTGTTCTTGTGTTTCTTCCTTCCTTTTGTTGACCTTTCTTCTTTGGCCGTAGGTTTACCTTGGAGATTCCTCTTCTTAGTGGCTAACACTACAATGTCCTCTTGAACTTCTTCATTATTTTGCATAGATTCTTTCCCTTTTTGATTTGTTGTATCATTTATCTCTTGCTTAGGAGAGCAGTTGTTGTCTGTCTTGTTGATTCCCTCCTTCCATTGTAGATTTTCTTTATTTTCTGTATCATCATTCTTTTTATGATTGAATTGTGCTTCTGGTAGTACACTCAGAGTGATACTCTCATCATGAATCCTGAGGGTTAATTCTCCTTGCTCTACATCTATGATGGCTCTTGCAGTGGCTAAAAATGGCCTTCCTAAGATTATTGAATTGTTTTCTTCTTCTTCAGTGTTCAGTATTACAAAGTCTGCAGGAAAAATGAATTTGTCAACCTTAACTAAAAGGTTTTCAATCACTCCTTCGGGGTATACTACTGACTGGTCCACCAATTCTAGAGACATCTATATTGGTTTCACCTCTCCTATGCCAAGCTTTTTCACTAAGGATGATGGAATTAAATTTATGCTTGCTCCTAAGTCACATATCCCCTTGTTGATAAGTAGATTTCCAAGTGTGCAAGGTAAGAAGAAACCTCCGGGGTCTTCCACTTTGGGGGGAAGTCCTTTTCTGATGAGTGCACTACATTCTTCAGTGAGAAGCACAGTTTCCTTCTCCAGCCAGCTTCTTTTCTTGTTAATGATTTCCTTCAAGAACTTGGCATATAAGGGCATCTGTTCCAATGCTTCAGCCAAGGGAATGTTGATTTCTACCTTCTTGAAAGTCTCAAGGAACTTATGAAAGTGTTGGTCCTTAGTCTCTTTGTTGAACCTCTGAGGGTATGGTAGTGGAGGTGTAATTCTCTTTCCCACTTGCTGCTATCCCTGAATCACTTCCTTTGAACTATGTGGCTGGTTGTCTTTCTCTTTGAGCTTCTCTGGGGCACTTCTTCTTGTTGTCATGTCTTCATTGCTAGCTTCCCCTTTCTCTGATGATTCTTTGTTGCTATCCAAAGGCTTCTTGGTTACCTCCTTATTGTTGTCTACCAATGTCTTTCCACTCCGTAGTTGTACAGCTTTGCACTCTTCTTTTGGATTAGGAATAGTGTCACTTGGTAGTGAGCTTGAAGGTCTCTCGACAGAAATCTGCTTGGAGATTTGCCCAATCTGCCTTTCTAGGCTCTTCATGGAGGCTTCATGGTTCTTGGTTGTCATTTCTTGGTGTTTCTACATTTTGTCTATCAAGGTTTCCAAGTTAGTAATTCTTTGAGATTCTGGTGATGCTTGTGGTGGGTTGTGAGATGTAGATGGTGGAAGGTAGGCATTTTGGTTGATGGGTTGGTATTAGATTGATAATGGTTGGAGTTGGGGTAGTTGTTTTGAGGTTTTCTGTAAGGGTTTTGGTTAGTTTGCTGCTGGTTGTGGTTTTGGTTGTTTCTTGAAGTGTTTTGATTTGAGTTTCTCTGCCATGGTTGTTGGTTCTGATTGTGGTTGTCTCCCCATTTGAGGTTTGGGTGGTTCTTCCAGGATGGATTGTATGTGTCACCATACATCTCATTTGATCCTTGGTTGTGCATATACTGCACTTGCTCTTGTTGTTGTTCTTCTTGGTTCTCCTCATTCTGCCCCCAAGGGGTTGTTGGTTGGTGATGAGCGGATAATTTATACGCTTTTTGACATTGTTTTTAGTAGGATCTAGTTACTTTTAGGGATGTTTTCATCAGTTTTTATGTTAAATTCACATTTCTAGACTTTACTATGAGTTTGTGTGTTTTTCTGTGATTTCAGGTATTTTCTGGCTGAAATTGAGGGACTTGAGCAAAAATCAGATTCAGAGGTTGAAGAAGGACTGCTGATGCTGTTGGATTCTGACCTCCCTGCACTCAAAGTAGATTTTCTGGAGCTATAGAACTTGAAATGGCGCGCTTCCAATTGCGTTGAAAAGTAGACATCCAGGGCTTTCCAGAAATGTATAATAGTCCATACTTTGCCCAAGTTTAGACGACACAAACTGGCGTTCAACGCCAGCTCTCTGCCCAATTCTGGCGTCCAGCGCCAGAAAAGGATCCAAAACCAGAGTTGAACGCCCAAACTAGCACAAAAGCTGGCGTTCAACTCCAAGAAGGACCTCTACACGTGAAACACTCAAAGCTCAGCCCAAGCACACACCAAGTGGGCCCCGAAAGTGGATTTATGCATCAATTACTTACTTCTGTAAACCCTAGTAGCTAGTTTATTATAAATAGGACATTTCACTATTGTATTGGACATCCTGGATCGTATTTTGATCCTGTGATCATGTTTTGGGGGCTGGCCATCTCGGCCATTCCTGGACCTTTCACTTATGTAATTTTAACGGTAGAGTTTCTACACTCCATAGATTAAGGTGTGGAGCTCTGCTGTTCCTCAAAGATTAATGCAAAGTACTACTGTTTTCTATTCAATTCATCTTATTTTGCTTCTAAGATATTCATTCGCACTTTAACCTGAATGTGATGAACGTGACAATCATCATCATTCCCTATGAACGCGTGCCTGACAACCACCTCCGTTCTACATTAGATTGAATGAGTATCTCTCAGATCTCTTAATCGGAATCTTCGTGGTGTAAGCTAGAATGATGGCGGCATTCAAGAGAATCCGGAAAGTCTAAACCTTGTCTGTGGTATTCCGAGTAGGATTCAATGATTGAATGACTGTGACGAGCTTTAAACTCGCGATTGCCGGGCGTAGTGACAGACGCAAAAGGATAGTAAATCCTATTCCAGCATGATCGAGAACCGACAGATGAATAGCCGTGCCGTGACAGGGTGCGTTGACCATTTTCACTGAGAGGATAGGATGAAACCATTGACAAGGGTGATGCCTCCAGACGATTAGCCGTGTCGTGACAGGGCATTTGGATAATTTTCCCGAGAGAAGACCGAAAGTAGCCATTGACAGTGGTGATGTATCACATAAAGCCAGCCATGGAAAGGAGTAAGACTGATTGGATGAAGATAGCAGGAAAGCAGAGGTTCAGAGGAACGAAAGCATCTCTATTTGCTTATCTGAAATTCTCACCAATAATTTACATAAGTATTTCTATCCCTATTTTATTAATTATTTTCAAAAACCCCATTACTATTTTATATCCGCCTGACTGAGATTTACAAGGTGACCATAGCTTGCTTCATACCAACAATCTCCGTGGGATTCGACCCTTACTCACGTAAGGTATTACTTGGACGACCCAGTGCACTTGCTGGTTAGTTGTGTGAAATTGTGAACCATGGTATTGGCACCAAGTTTTTGGCGCCATTACCAGGGAAAGAAAGAGCGATGAATTTTACATAATTAAAGTGTAATCACAATTTCTGCGCACCAGTTGGCTTGTGGCACTCACTGATGCTACTTGTAGGCCATCAATTCTTTTGGCCATTTGCTCAAATTGTTGTTGAATTTGCTGCTGCATCATTTTGTTTTGAGCTAAGATTGAGTCCACTCCTTCCAACTCCATCACTCCTTTCCTCTGTGATGGTTGGCGTTGCCTTTGGTGAGCAAAGAAATACTGGTTGTTGGCCACCATATCAATGAGATTTTGAGCTTCCTCTGCAGTTTTCATTAGTTGTAAAGAGCCTCCTGCTGAATAATCCAAAGCCTCTTGAGATTTCAGTGTCAAGCCTTCATAGAAATTCTGCAATCTGTCCCACTCACTAAACATTCCCGGTGGACACTTCCTGATTAGAGCTTTGTATCGTTCCCATGCCTCATACAAGGGTTCCGCATCCATTTGAGTGAATGTTTGCACTTCAGTCTTCAATCTAATAACTCTTTGAGGTGGGTAGAACTTGGCAAGGAACTTGGTGACTAGATCGTCCCAATTGTTGATGCTGTCTCTTGGGAAGGATTCCAACTATTGAGTGGCTTTGTCTCTAAGAGAGAATGGAAATAGCAGTAGCTTGTAACTGTCAGGGTGCACACCATTAGTTTTGACAGTGTCACAAATCCTCAAGAAGGTGGACAAGTGCTGGTTAGGGTCTTCAAGTGGCCCTCCTCCATAGGAACAATTGTTTTGAACCAAGGTGATGAGTTGTGGCTTTAGTTCAAAGTTATTTGCATTAACATTTGGGGTCAGAATGCTACTCCCACAATGTCTAGGATTTGCACATGTGTAGGAAGCCAAAACTCTCCTTTGTGGTGGATTATTGTTGTTATTGGCTGCTCCTTCAGCTCCATTTGGTGGATTTGTTAGATGTTCCTCCATATCCTGGAACTCTTCTTCCGATTCCTCTTCTCCAACAATATTTTTCCCTCTTTCAGCTCTTCTTAATCTTCCGAGGGTTCTTTCGTCTTGTTTACAAAAAGTGGGTGTAACTCTCCTTGTACCTGACATACAACCAAAGCATAAGGATCACACAATACCAGAAAAGCAATAATACTTCAATCCATGGCTGAAGTGAAATATTAGTTAGCTTAAGCAAAAATTCAAACAGTTAGCGGGTTAGCAACGAAAATAAAGAAACAGAAAAGAAAAAAAATGCTTGATCTAGATTTCCACTTCACTTAATCATTGTCAATCTATTTCAATCCCCGGCAACGGCGCCAAAAACTTGATGTGTATTTTCGGAAAACGAATTCCAAACACACAAATCTAACCGGCAAGTGTACCGGGTCGCATCAAGTAATAAAACTCATGGGAGTGAGGTCGATCCCACAGGGATTGAAGGATTGAGCAATTTTAGTTTAGTGGTTGATTTAGTCAAGCGAATCAAGATTTGGTTGAGTGATTTGTGATTAATAGAAATTAAATTGCATGGAAAATAAAGGGAATGGGTAATTTGCATGAAATTAAAGAGAACAGAAAATTTAAGTACTGAATCTTAAAGAACAAGAAATTAAATGACAGAAACTTAGAACGCAAGAAATGTAAATTGCAGAATCTTAAAATGCAAGAAATGTAAATTGCTTGAATTTTAAAGGGAATTGGGAAGTGGATTTGCAAATTTTAAACAAGGAAAAGTAAAATTCAACAAACAGGAAAATAAAAGATGGATTCAATTAAACCTGATCTCAAATGGCAATAACAATAAGCTTGGTATAGCAACGAAACAAGGAAATTGAAATTGAAAGATGTAGATCTCAGGACCCAAGAGACTAGATAACCAAGTCCAGATCTCAATGCCTTCCTAGATCCAAATTTAGAATTCAATTGCAAGAAAAGTAAAGATCAAGCAGTAGAAGAAAGGAATTCAAATATTGATTTCTCAAAAGTGCAGTAAAGAAAATAGAGAGATCTCAGGGTGAGATTGAAACAGAATTCCTTCAATTCTCTAACACCCAAGATTCAAACAAAATGTAAATGAAATTTAAAACAAGAAACTAAGAGAAAGAGAATTCAATTCTCCTTCCCAAGACTCAGAACCTCCCAATACTCTCAACCGAAAAACTCTCCCGAAATCACTCTTGCAAAACTAAAACGGAAAAGCTCTACAAGGAAAAAGCTCCCTAAAAACATAAATTCTAAGCTATTTATACACTTTCTTCAATTGATCTTCAAGCCTTGAATTGGGCCTTTGCTCTTGATGGAATTGGGTTGACAAAAGCCTTTGTTGATTGCTCTTGGAGTTGGAGAGAAACCCATTTGTGAATCGGGCCAGAACCGGAAAAGCTTGAGTAAAAGCTTGAGTAAAAGTTTGAGGTCAAACTTTTACTCAAACTTTTCGCATCAGCTAAGCTTCCTTGCTGCCATCCACGTTTGAGCTAAAGTTTGAGGTCAAACTTTGAGCCAAACGTGGATCCCTTTTGTATGCTTCTTGGGGGCTACTTTGTCCTCTTGTCACGTTGCCAATTTTATGCCCAATATAGACTATTATATATGGTTGGAAAGCTCTGAATGTCAGCTTTCTAACCCACTTAGAATCACCTCAATTGGACATCTACAACTCAAGTTATTCTTGTTGGAAGTATGCCCCAAAAACTTGATGTGGCGCCAACGTTTGCCTAAAAGCTTGAGGGCAAACGTTGGCGCAAGCTTTTGCTCCTCTAGGGTGTGTTCAACTTCTTCCAAAAGTTTGAGCTAAAGTTTGAGGTCAAACTTTTGCTCAAGCTTTTTGTTCTCTCTTGCTCCTTGTCATTTCTTCTTTCTTCAACCTTCTTCAAAGCTCTTTTCACCTATCATCAATCAACCAAGCACATCAAAGCTATGCTCAAAATCATGAGATTGTTATTCTTTCATAATATATGACAATTATAGCACAAAATCTCATGAAATTGCATTAATTTATCCATGGTTAATTGAATCAAAGGAAGCATTAAATTCTACCAAATTGGCTTACTTATGGCTCAAGAAAGTGCATAAAATCAATTGAAAACAAAAGAAAAAGACTAGTGAAACTAGGCTAAGATGACTTGTCATCACTATTTCTCTTGATTTTTTCTTGCAAGGAGTAGCGTGTGGTTCCAAGTTCGAACCATGGAGGAGGCATTTTGGCTAATTCTTCATGATTTCTTTTGTGAGGAACGTTCCTTGCCTTCCCTTGGTCCTTGGTTCGAATCTTGGTGGCTTCACTCATGGGATTTCATCTTGAATTAATTTGGAGAGGTCCCCGATAAATCTCACTTAGTTAACTGAGCTTTATGCCATTTCCTTGCTTTCTTTAGTGCTCAGTTAACTATTTGAACTTAGCTTTGTACCTTGCTTTCTCCTTTCACTCCTTGTGAAGCTCAGTTTACTTTTCCAACTTAGCTTCCATTCTTCCTTGATTTTTGCCACGCTTTTTCTCTCTTGGGCACGCTTGTGGCTTCCTTTGGAATGTTTCTTGTGCCACGCTTTTCTTCTTTTCTTCTTTCTTCACCTAAAAGTAATCAAAACAACCAATCAAAGTATCACTAAATTCACAAGGTTTATAAATCATTAAAATTCAATTAAATCATGATTTTGCATCAATTACATGGTGGTTGTTTGATTCAAAGAAGTCATGCATTTTCATTCCAAATTACTTACTTAGAATACAAGAAAGTGCATAAAACCTAATAAAAACAAAGAAAAAGGCTAGTGAAACTAGGCTAAGATGACTTGTCATCACTCAATTTTAAATTTTTATAAATCAAATTTTATCATTTTTTCTCGAAATAACTTATACAATGAAAAATTCCTAACGCATGATTGAAACTCAAATAATAGAAATAATATATTAATAAATAAAAAATATTATTAAACGTTAAATATACAGATAAAAAATTATAACTTGCAAAAATATTTTTAGAATTTATTACACAAATATTAAAAGTCATGTATTTATATAAATTAAATTATATTAAATTCTAAGATATTTAGATATTTAATTAAATTTAAAAATAAATAGTATGTCAATTCAAATAATTTAGATTGGAGATAAAAAAGATATATAATCAAATTATATCATATAACTGATGTGCGGAAAACGATCCGACACAAAACTCACCGGCAAGTGTACCGGGTCGCATCAAGTAATAAAACTCACAGGAGTGAGGTCGATCCCACAAGGATTGAAGGATTGAGCAACTTTAGTTTAGTGGTTGAATTAGTCAAGCAAACAAGTGTTGATTGTGTGAAATTGTGTTGACAGGAATTAAATTGCATATAATGTAAAGGGGAGTGGGTGATTTGCAGGAAATTAAAGGGAACAAAAACAGAAAAAGAGCTGAATCTTAAAGAACAAGAAATTAAATGGCAGAAACTTAGAACGCAAGAAATGTAAATTGCAGAATTTTAAAGTGCAATAAATGTAAATTTCTTGAATTATAAAAGGAGTTGGGAATTGGGATTGCAGAAATTAAACAAGGAAAAGTAAATTGCAACAAGCAGGAATATAAAATGTGGATTCAATCAAACCAGATCTCAAATGACAATAACAATAAGCTTGGTGTAGTAACGAAACAAGGAAATTGAAATTGAAAGATGTAGATCTCAGGACCCAAGAGACTAGATAACCAAGTCTAGATCTCAATGCCTTCCTAGATCCAAATTTAGAATTCAATTGCAAGAAAAGTAAGATCAAGCAGTAGAAGAAAGGAATTCAAATATTGATTTCTCAAAAAGTGTAGTAAAGAAAACAGAGAGATCTCAAGGTGAGATTTAGACAGAATTTCCTCAATTCTTTAACACCCAAGACTCAAAATCTCCAAATAGCTCAAAACCCAAAAGCTCTCCAAAAACTACTCAGCAAAACTAAAAGGAAAGCTCTCCCCAAAATCACTTAGTAAAAACTAAAAAGGAAAAGCTCCTTTAAAACTTCAAATCCTAAGCTATTTATACACTTTCTTCAAATGATCATTAAGCCTTGAATTGGGCCTTTAGTCTTGATGGAATTGGGTTGACAGTAGCCTCCGTTGATTGCTCTTGGTGTTGGGAAGAAATCCACTTGTGAACCGGGCCATGAACCATTCACGTTTGAGTCAACGTTTGAGGCAAACGTTGACTCAAACGTCTTCGTGTGTGGCATTATGCAGCTCGGCCACTTGCTGTCATCCATGTTTGGCTCAACGTTTGAGGTCAAACGTGAGCTCAAACGTGGTTCTCCCATGCTACTCCTTTGGCCAACGTTTGGCCCAACGTTTGAGACAAACGTTGGCGCAAACGTGGCTCAATTAAATCATCAATCAGGGACTCTTCTTCATGCTAAATTGGCGCCAACGTTTGACCTCACGTTTGAGGCAAACGTTGGCGCAAACGTTGGTTTGCTCCAGGGGTGCTCTTTTTCATTCTTTTTGGCGCCAACGTTTGACCTCACGTTTGAGGCAAACATTGGCGCAAACGTTGCCTTCCCTTGCTTCTTCTTCAGCCAACGTTTGCCTCAACGTTTGAGGCAAACGTTGGCGCAAACGTTGGCTCTTCTCCAGGGTGTTCTTCATCTGCTTCTCACGTTTGAGGCAAACGTTTGAGGCAAACGTTAGCTCAAACGTGAATCCCTCTTTTCAAGCCCATTCTTGCAACCTTCTTCCAAGCTTTATTTCACCTATCATCAATCAACAATTGTATCAAAGCTATGCCATAATCATGAGAGTTGTTCTTCTTCTTGTCATATGAGCAATTATGGCACAAAAACTCATGAAAATGCATCAATTTATCCATGGTTAATTGAATCAAAGGAAACATGAAATTCAACCCAATTGACTTACTTATGGCTTAAGAAAGTGCATGAAACTAAATGAAAACAAAGAAAAAAGACTAGTGAAACTAGGCTAAGATGACTTGTCATCACAACACCAAACTTAAAACTTGCTTGTCCCCAAGCAAGAACAGAATTATTAAGAAGAAAGAATGAAAACAAAAGAGAATGCTCATGTTAGCAGAGTATTATTAGTAGCTCATGGGGTTTTATGCAGATATGTAACTACTCATTTCTTATTGACAAGTAGGCCTAGAAAGTTCTCTCTAAGCATCAAGCAACACACTGCTATGACCTCTCATTATTCCTTTGTCCTTGTTTACTGAATTCTTTTCTTTATAAACTTTAATTCAGTGTCATGTGTAACAAGCTCTTTTCTTTATTTATGCTTGACACATTATTCACTTTAGACACTTGGCTCACATGCCTTCTTAGAATATTGATGCCCAACACCTCTTTGGGTTACTAAATGTCTTGTAGCCAGGTTGCTCTTGATAGTAGACTTTTAGTTGATAATCCCGGGTTAGTTAACCCAAGTTACCAAGTGTTGATGCACTCCAAAGAACTTAATAATCCAAGCAGATCCTAGTACAAAGACACCACAGGCATATATTCTAAGGTTCAAGCTATTGGTGTCTAGCTTTGTTTCTTTTGTTTTTTTTTCTTTTGTTCTGTTGCCACTTTTGGCTTTTTCTTTTCTCTTTTTGTTTTTCTTTTCATTCAAGGACTTTTATTTTGTTGAGATCCATAGACAGTGAACTACTTTCTTCTTAAAAAGAGAACAGTCTATTCCTTTTATTCACTAATAGTGAGTTGCCACACAATCACACATACATGCCACCACTTACTATTATTTGACTTCTAGCTAGCAATGAACTATCTTACTCCATGTTTCAAACATTTCTTTTATTGAATTGAAAAGATGCAGGGGACAAAGCATGCATTAGTTAAGTGAAAGTAAACACACAAGCACACACTTAGACTAGCTTACTTATTTTTAAGAAAACAAACATAATGCAAAGACTATTAACTAAAATGACTACTAAAGATGCAAAAACTACTTTAAATAGAAAGGATGCATGCTTTTTCTTTGTAGTAATGAACAAGGAGCAGGTCCACCTTTCATGTATCATGCTTTTTCTTGCTTCTTTCATTTGCTTGGGTGTTGGTGTTCCCTGTGTCCATGTCTGTTGTCTGTTGACCCCGCCAGAACCCAGCTTTATTCATCGTCTCCTCTACTCTATCTTCAAGTCTCATGGCCTTGCTCACTTCTATCTCACTTTTCCCTTTGAAGAACTCATCGAAAGTTGGAAACGCTGGATCCATGTTGTGCAGATACTCTCCAATATAGTTCAATTTGATTTGACTGTTTATGTTGTAATCAGCTTGGACTTCATATCTTGCATCTTGAAGGGCCGTGAACTCCTTGAGAGCCCTCATGTTCTCAGCTTGCATTTGTGCCAACTTTCCAAATGATTCGTGAGATTGAAAAGCATGCTCCTCTTGCATCACAAAGAATTTTGACTCAAACCCGCTTTGTTGGTTCATCATTTTCAGCTGCCATTCTTCTTGCTCTTGTTGGTGTTTCATGTATTGCGAGTGGTATTCCTCTTGCCTTTCTTGAATTCTCATGTACTGTTGTGATAATCTTCCAATTTCTTCCTGCATCTGAGTCATATCCAGATTGTTGTGTGGTGGAATGTGTTGCTGTTCCTCTTCCTCTTGTGCCTCTTCTTCCTCCATTGGTTCATTTCTTTGCCTTCTTCTTGGTAGTCTTCGGCTCTGCTGTGCTTCAGTAACAATCATCATTCTTTCAATGGTTATAGGCATGCCCGGGTTCAACCATGTTGGATTTGCCTCCTCCATTGGCACCTTGGCTTTCATGCATAAACGCATAATGGTGCTCGGGTAGTGTAGCCACCCTTCGGCCAAATTTTTCTCTGCTATCCTTTGAATGTCATTTGCAATGATCTCATGGACCTTCACTTCTCCTCCCATTATTATGCAATATAACATGATAGCTCTCTTCTTATTGACCTCCGAGTTGTTTACTGTGCCTAAGATTGATCTCTTCATTAGCTCATACCAACATTTTGCTTCAGGGGTGAGATCTCCTCTTCTCAAGTACTTGTACTTGTTTTTAGTAGTTCCTACCCACTCCGTGTTGACTACACTAATTTCACTAGTAATCTCATCATAGTCTTGCTCTTCATTTAGCCTTTGATGGTATCCTAGCTTATCAAAATGGGATGCCCTCAGTTTCAATACTTTCATGATAGTATTTGGGCTAAAATCTACTTCAGTTCCCCGCACATAACTCTTGTAAGTTGGAGCTTGATTCATTTCGGTCCTTGGGGTATTAGCATAGAATTCCCATATAATGTTCGCATTGATCCTGGTAATTGGTGAAATGAGCTCTTCCCACCTCCTCTTCCTGATCTTGGCTTTCATTTCTTGGCACCATCGTCCAGCAATAGAAGTGGAACCTCTGGATATATCTTCTTCTGACTCATTCATTCAAGTTGTAGTTGATGGTACCAAGATCTAAATCTCCATCGGTCATATTCCGGTGTACTCTCTTCCACCTCGGGCTCTTTTCCTTTTCTTCATTTGATTCTTGAGGAGGATGCCATGATTGCTTGATTGGCTGATCTTTTTGAGGTTAGAGGGAGTGTGAAGAAAGTTGGAGATTTTGATGTGTTTTTGGCAGAGAAAATATTTGAGGCTGAGCTTATATGATGAAGAATGATGGAGGAATTAGAGTTTGAATGGTTGGAGTGCAGGGAGTGTGCAACTTTTTCGTTTATGTGCATGGCTTGAAGGTGGTGTTTTATAATCATTTAATTGAACAATGGAGGGTTGGGATGCAATTGGATACTTTGCAAATCAAAGGTGTGCATGTAAGGTTGGATGAGGACAAAACTTGCTTCTTCAATGGTCTTCAACGTGCTTATTCTAAAGAGTGTGCAGATTCACATGTGATGGGATTTTGTCCTCATGCTAAGCTCCCCCTTGTCTTGTCTCTTTCATTGAGTATTCTTTGACCACCTAACCATCACAACAAGATAACAAAGATAAATATTATCCAACCGTGGCAAGAAGGCTTATTAAACAACTATGTGAACTCTCATTTCTTATATCTATTTTAAACAATAGATCTTTAAATTTATTATCTTTTTTAATTTTTAAACCAAAAAAATAATTTTTTTCTAATAGTAGAAAAATAAAAAATTCTAACAATATTCAAAACATAAAAAAATTGAGAAGTTTTAAATTTTTTTAATTAATTTATTCTTAATTTGTGAACAAGTACAGCAAAAAAAGTCAATTGTACAGGTGTAGTATTATCCGGTAAATAAAAAGTTAGAAAAATATTTTTTAAAAAAGAAAAAATTTTAAAAAACTAAGTTTTTTATTTCTGAATTTTTAAATTATATGATTAAATTATTTTATTTAAATTACAAAAATAAAATAAAATCCAACAATACAGCAAAAAAAAGTCAATTGTACAGGTGTAGTATTATCCGGTAAATAAAAAGATAGAAAAATATTTTTTAAAAAACACAAAATTTTAAAAAACTAAGTTTTTTATTTCTGAATTTTTAAATTATATGATTAAATTCTTTTATTTAAATTACAAAAATAAAATAAAATCCAACAATATCTAGTAAACAACAGATCTATAAATTTATTTTTTTTTATTTTTAAACTAAAAAAATAAATTTTTCTCCAACGGTAAAAAAATAAAAAATTATAAAAATATCCAAAAAATAAAAAATTGAAAAATTTTAAATTTTTTAAATTAATTTATTCTTAATTTGTGAACAAGTGCTGCAAAGAAAGTCAACTGTACAGGTGTAGCTTTATTCGGTAATTAAAATAATAAAAAAATATTTTTAAAAAAATAAAAAATTTAAAAAATCCAATTTTTTTTTGAATTTTTAAATTATAATATTAAATTATTTTATTTAAATTAGGAAAATAAAATAAAGACCAACAATATCTAGTAAATAACAGATCTGTAAATTTAATATTTTTTTAATTTTTAATCTAAAAAATAATTTTTTTCCAAAAGTAGAAAAATAAAAAATTCTAACAAAATCCAAAAAATAAAAAATTTAAAAATTTTAAATTTTTTAAATTAATTTTTCTTAATTTGTGAACAAGTGCAACAAAAAAAGTCAACAATCCGGGTGTAGCATTATCCGGTGAATAAAAAGGTAAAAAAATATTTTGGAAAAAAATTAAAAATCTAAAAAAACTAAATTTTTTATTTTTGAATTTTTAAATTATATGATCAATTCTTTTATTTAAATTAGAAAAATAAGATAAAGTCCAACAATATCTAGTAAATAACAAATCTGTAAATTTTTTTTTTAATTTTTAAACTAAAAAAATAAATTTTTTTCTAATAGTAGAAAAATAAAAAATTTCAAAAATATCCAAAAAATAAAAAAATTAAAATTTTTGAATTTTTAAATTAATTTATTCTTAATTTGGGAACAATTACAGCAAAAAAAGTCAATTGTCCGGGTGTAGCATTATCCGGTGAATAAAAAGATAGAAAAATATTTTTTAAAAAATAAAGAATTTTAAAATACTAAGTTTTTTATTTTTAAATTTTTAAATTATATTATTAAATTTTTTTATAATAATTAGAAAATTAAAATAAAGTCCAGCAATATCTAGTAACCAACAGATCTGTAGATTTATTATTTTTTTAATTTTTAAACCAAAAAAATAATTTTTTTCTAATAGTAGAAAAATAAAAATTTTAAGAATATTCAAAAAAATAAAAAAAATTGAGAAGTTTTAAATTTTTTAAATTAATTTATTCTTAATTTGTGAACAAGTGCAGCAAAAAAAAGCCAATTGTATAGGTCTAGCTTTTTTCGGTGAATAAAAAATAAAAAATATTTTAAAAAAATAAAAAATCTTAAAAAACCAAATTTTTTATTTTTTAATTTTTATATTATATGATTAAATTCTTTTATTTAAATTAGGAAAACAAAATAAAGTCCAACAATATCGAGTAATCAACAGATCTGTAAATTTATTTTTTTTTTTGCGAAAAAATCATTTTTTTTCAACATTAGAAAAATAAAAAATTCTAACAATATCCAAAAAATAAAAAATTGAAAAATTTTAAATTTTTTAAATTAATTTATTCTTAATTTGTGAACAATTGCAGCAAAAAAAAGTCAACTCTCCGAGTGTAGTATTATCCGGTAAATAAAAAGATAGAAAAATATTTTTTAAAAAAGAAAAAAATTTAAAAAACTAAGTTTTTGATTTTTGAATTTTTAAATTATATTATTAAATGTTTTTTATAATAATTAGAAAATTAAAATAAAGTCCAACAATATCTAGTAACCAACAGATCTTTAAATTTATTATCTTTTTTAATTTTTAAACTAAAAAAATAATTTTTTTCTAATAGTAAAAAAATAAAAAATTCTAAAAATATTCAAAACATAAAAAAAATTGAGAAGTTTTAAATTTTTTTAATTAATTTATTCTTAATTTGTGAACAAGTACAGCAAAAAAAAGTCAATTGTACAGGTGTAGTATTATCCGGTAAATAAAAAGATAGAAAAATATTTTTTAAAAAACACAAAATTTTAAAAAACTAAGTTTTTTATTTCTGAATTTTTAAATTATATGATTAAATTCTTTTATTTAAATTACAAAAATAAAATAAAATCCAACAATATCTAGTAAACAACAGATCTGTAAATTTATTATTTTTTTATTTTTAAACTAAAAAAATAAATTTTTCTCCAACGGTAAAAAAATAAAAAATTATAAAAATATCCAAAAAATAAAAAATTGAAAAATTTTAAATTTTTTAAATTAATTTATTCTTAATTTGTGAACAAGTGCTGCAAAGAAAGTCAACTGTACAGGTGTAGCTTTATTCGGTAATTAAAATAATAAAAAAATATTTTTAAAAAAATAAAAAATTTAAAAAATCCAAATTTTTTTTGAATTTTTAAATTATAATATTAAATTATTTTATTTAAATTAGAAAAATAAAATAAAGACCAACAATATCTAGTAAATAACAGATCTGTAAATTTAATATTTTTTTAATTTTTAATCTAAAAAATAATTTTTTTCCAAAAGTAGAAAAATAAAAAATTCTAACAAAATCCAAAAAATAAAAAATTTAAAAATTTTAAATTTTTTAAATTAATTTTTCTTAATTTGTGAACAAGTGCAACAAAAAAAGTCAACAATCCGGGTGTAGCATTATCCGGTGAATAAAAAGGTAAAAAAATATTTTGGAAAAAAATTAAAAATCTAAAAAAAATAAATTTTTTATTTTTGAATTCTTAAATTATATGATCAATTCTTTTATTTAAATTAGAAAAATAAGATAAAGTCCAACAATATCTAATAAATAACAAATCTGTAAATTTTTTTTTAATTTTTAAACTAAAAAAATAAATTTTTCTCTAATAGTAGAAAAATAAAAAATTTCAAAAATATCCAAAAAATAAAAAAATTAAAATTTTTGAATTTTTAAATTAATTTATTCTTAATTTGGGAACAATTACAGCAAAAAGAGTCAATTGTCCGGGTGTAGCATTATCCGGTGAATAAAAAGATAGAAAAATATTTTTTAAAAAATAAAGAATTTTAAAATACTAAGTTTTTTATTTTTAAATTTTTAAATTATATTATTAAATTTTTTTATAATAATTAGAAAATTAAAATAAAGTCCAGCAATATCTAGTAACCAACAGATCTGTAGATTTATTATTTTTTTAATTTTTAAACCAAAAAAATAATTTTTTTCTAATAGTAGAAAAATAAAAATTTTAAGAATATTCAAAAAAATAAAAAAAATTGAGAAGTTTTAAATTTTTTAAATTAATTTATTCTTAATTTGTGAACAAGTGCAGCAAAAAAAAGTCAAATGTATAGGTCTAGCTTTTTTCGGTGAATAAAAAATAAAAAATATTTTAAAAAAATAAAAAATCTTAAAAAACCAAATTTTTTTTGAATTTTTAAATTATAATATTAAATTCTTTTATTTAAATTAGGAAAATAAAATAAAGACCAACAATATCTAGTAAATAACAGATCTGTAAATTTAATATTTTTTTAATTTTTAATCTAAAAAATAATTTTTTTCCAAAAGTAGAAAAATAAAAAATTCTAACAAAATCCAAAAAATAAAAAATTGAAAAATTTTAAATTTTTTAAATTAATTTTTCTTAATTTGTGAACAAGTGCAACAAAAAAAGTCAACAATCCGGGTGTAGCATTATCCGGTGAATAAAAAGGTAAAAAAATATTTTGGAAAAAAATTAAAAATCTAAAAAAACTAAATTTTTTATTTTTGAATTCTTAAATTATATGATCAATTTTTTATTTAAATTAGAAAAATAAGATAAAGTCCAACAATATCTAGTAAATAACAAATCCGTAAATTTTTTTTTTAATTTTTAAACTAAAAAAATAAATTTTTTTTCTAATAGTAGAAAAATAAAAAATTTCAAAAATATCCAAAAAATAAAAAAATTAAAATTTTTGAATTTTTAAATTAATTTATTCTTAATTTGGGAACAATTACAGCAAAAAAAGTCAATTGTCCGGGTGTAGCATTATCCGGTGAATAAAAAGATAGAAAAATATTTTTTAAAAAATAAAGAATTTTAAAATACTAAGTTTTTTATTTTTAAATTTTTAAATTATATTATTAAATTTTTTTATAATAATTAGAAAATTAAAATAAAGTCCAGCAATATCTAGTAACCAACAGATCTGTAGATTTATTATTTTTTTAATTTTTAAACCAAAAAAATAATTTTTTTCTAATAGTAGAAAAATAAAAATTTTAAGAATATTCAAAAAAATAAAAAAATTGAGAAGTTTTAAATTTTTTAAATTAATTTATTCTTAATTTGTGAACAAGTGCAGCAAAAAAAAGTCAATTGTATAGGTCTAGCTTTTTTCGGTGAATAAAAAATAAAAAATATTTTAAAAAAATAAAAAATCTTAAAAAACCAAATTTTTTTTGAATTTTTAAATTATAATATTAAATTCTTTTATTTAAATTAGGAAAATAAAATAAAGACCAACAATATCTAGTAAATAACAGATCTGTAAATTTAATATTTTTTTAATTTTTAATCTAAAAAATAATTTTTTTCCAAAAGTAGAAAAATAAAAAATTCTAACAAAATCCAAAAAATAAAAAATTTAAAAATTTTAAATTTTTTAAATTAATTTTTCTTAATTTGTGAACAAGTGCAACAAAAAAAGTCAACAATCCGGGTGTAGCATTATCCGGTGAATAAAAAGGTAAAAAAATATTTTGGAAAAAAATTAAAAATCTAAAAAAACTAAATTTTTTATTTTTGAATTCTTAAATTATATGATCAATTTTTTTATTTAAATTAGAAAAATAAGATAAAGTCCAACAATATCTAGTAAATAACAAATCCGTAAATTTTTTTTTTAATTTTTAAACTAAAAAATAAATTTTTTTTCTAATAGTAGAAAAATAAAAAATTTCAAAAATATCCAAAAAATAAAAAAATTAAAATTTTTGAATTTTTAAATTAATTTATTCTTAATTTGGGAACAATTACAGCAAAAAAAGTCAATTGTCCGGGTGTAGCATTATCCGGTGAATAAAAAGATAGAAAAATATTTTTTAAAAAATTAAGAATTTTAAAATACTAAGTTTTTTATTTTTAAATTTTTAAATTATATTATTAAATTTTTTTATAATAATTAGAAAATTAAAATAAAGTCCAGCAATATCTAGTAACTAACAGATCTGTAAATTTATTATTTTTTTAATTTTTAAACCAAAAAAATAATTTTTTTCTAATAGTAGAAAAATAAAAATTTTAAGAATATTCAAAAAAATAAAAAAATTGAGAAGTTTTAAATTTTTTAAATTAATTTATTCTTAATTTGTGAACAAGTGCAGCAAAAAAAAGTCAATTGTATAGGTCTAGCTTTTTTCGGTGAATAAAAAATAAAAAATATTTTAAAAAAATAAAAAATCTTAAAAAACCAAATTTTTTTTGAATTTTTAAATTATAATATTAAATTCTTTTATTTAAATTAGGAAAATAAAATAAAGACCAACAATATCTAGTAAATAACAGATCTGTAAATTTAATATTTTTTTAATTTTTAATCTAAAAAATAATTTTTTTCCAAAAGTAGAAAAATAAAAAATTCTAACAAAATCCAAAAAATAAAAAATTTAAAAATTTTAAATTTTTTAAATTAATTTTTCTTAATTTGTGAACAAGTGCAACAAAAAAAGTCAACAATCCGGGTGTAGCATTATCCGGTGAATAAAAAGGTAAAAAAATATTTTGGAAAAAAATTAAAAATCTAAAAAAACTAAATTTTTTATTTTTGAATTCTTAAATTATATGATCAATTTTTTTATTTAAATTAGAAAAATAAGATAAAGTCCAACAATATCTAGTAAATAACAAATCCGTAAATTTTTTTTTTAATTTTTAAACTAAAAAAATAAATTTTTTTTCTAATAGTAGAAAAATAAAAAATTTCAAAAATATCCAAAAAATAAAAAAATTAAAATTTTTGAATTTTTAAATTAATTTATTCTTAATTTGGGAACAATTACAGCAAAAAAAGTCAATTGTCCGGGTGTAGCATTATCCGGTGAATAAAAAGATAGAAAAATATTTTTTAAAAAATAAAGAATTTTAAAATACTAAGTTTTTTATTTTTAAATTTTTAAATTATATTATTAAATTTTTTTATAATAATTAGAAAATTAAAATAAAGTCCAGCAATATCTAGTAACCAACAGATCTGTAGATTTATTATCTTTTTTAATTTTTAAACCAAAAAAATAATTTTTTTCTAATAGTAGAAAAATAAAAATTTGAAGAATATTCAAAAAAATAAAAAAAATTGAGAAGTTTTAAATTTTTTTAATTAATTTATTCTTAATTTGTGAACAAGTTCAGCAAAAAAAAGTCAATTGTATAGGTCTAGCTTTTTTCGGTGAATAAAAAATAAAAAATATTTTAAAAAAATAAAAAATCTTAAAAAACCAAATTTTTTATTTTTTAATTTTTATATTATATGATTAAATTCTTTTATTTAAATTAGGAAAACAAAATAAAGTCCAACAATATCGAGTAATCAACAGATCTGTAAATTTATTTTTTTTTAGCAAAAAAATAATTTTTTTTCAACATTAGAAAAATAAAAAATTCTAACAATATCCAAAAAATAAAAAATTGAAAAATTTTAAATTTTTTAAATTAATTTATTCTTAATTTGTGAACAATTGCAGCAAAAAAAAGTCAACTGTCCGAGTGTAGTATTATCCGGTAAATAAAAAGATAGAAAAATATTTTTTAAAAAAGAAAAATTTTAAAAAACTAAGTTTTTTATTTTTGAATTTTTAAATTATATTATTAAATGTTTTTTATAATAATTAGAAAATTAAAATAAAGTCCAACAATATCTAGTAACCAACAGATCTTTAAATTTATTATCTTTTTTAATTTTTAAACCAAAAAAATAATTTTTTTTCTAATAGTAGAAAAATAGAAAATTCTAACAATATTCAAAACATAAAAAAAATTGAGAAGTTTTAAATTTTTTTAATTAATTTATTATTATATTGTGAACAAGTACAGCAAAAAAAAGTCAATTGTACAGGTGTAGTATTATCCGGTAAATAAAAAGATAGAAAAATATTTTTTAAAAAAGAAAAAATTTTAAAAAAACTAAGTTTTTTATTTCTTAATTTTTAAATTATATGATTAAATTCTTTTATTTAAATTACGAAAATAAAATAAAATCCAACAATATCTAGTAAACAATAGATCTGTAAATTCATTATTTTTTTTATTTTTAAACTAAAAAAATAAATTTTTTTTCCAATGGTAAAAAAATAAAAAATTATAAAAATATCCAAAAAATAAAAAATTTAAAAATTTTAAATTTTTAAATTAATTTATTCTTAATTTGTGAACAAGTGCTGCAAAGAAAGTCAACTGTACAGGTGTAGCATTATTCGGTAAATAAAAAAATAAAAAATATTTTTAAAAAAATAAAAAATTTAAAAAATCCAAATTTTTTTGAATTTTTAAATTATAATATTAAATTCTTTTATTTAAATTAGGAAAATAAAATAAAGACCAACAATATCTAGTAAATAACAGATCTGTAAATTTAATATTTTTTTAATTTTTAATTTAAAAAATAATTTTTTTTCAAAAGTAGAAAAATAAAAAATTCTAACAAAATCCAAAAAATAAAAAATTTAAAAATTTTAAATTTTTTAAATTAATTTTTCTTAATTTGTGAACAAGTGCAACAAAAAAAGTCAACAATCCGGGTGTAGCATTATTCGGTGAATAAAAAGGTAAAAAAATATTTTGGAAAAAAATTAAAAATCTAGAAAAACTAAATTTTTTATTTTTGAATTTTTAAATTATATGATTAATTCTTTTATTTAAATTAGAAAAATAAGATAAAGTCCAACAATATCTAGTAAATAACAAATCTGTAAATTTTTTTTAATTTTTAAACTAAAAAAATAAATTTTTTTCTAATAGTAGAAAAATAAAAAATTTCAAAAATATCCAAAAAATAAAAAATTAAAATTTTTGAATTTTTAAAATAATTTATTCTTAATTTGGGAACAATTACAGCAAAAAAAGTCAATTGTCCGGGTGTAGCATTATCCGGTGAATAAAAAGATAGAAAAATATTTTTTAAAAAATAAAAAATTTTAAAAAACTAAGTTTTTTATTTTTAAATTTTTAAATTATATTATTAAATTTTTTTTATAATAATTAGAAAATTAAAATAAAGTCCAGCAATATCTAGTAACCAACAGATCTGTAAATTTATTATCTTTTTTAATTTTTAAACCAAAAAAATAATTTTTTTCTAATAGTAGAAAAATAAAAAATTTTAAGAATATTCAAAAAATAAAAAAAATTGAGAAGTTTTAAATTTTTTAAATTAATTTATTCTTAATTTGTGAACAAGTGCAGCAAAAAAAAGTCAATTGTACAGGTCTAGCTTTTTTCGGTGAATAAAAATATAAAAAATATTTTAAAAAAATAAAAAATCTTAAAAAACCAAATTTTTTATTTTTTAATTTTTATATTATATGATTAAATTCTTTTATTTAAATTAGGAAAACAAAATAAAGTCCAACAATATCAAGTAATCAACAGATCTGTAAATTTCTTTTTTTTTTAAGCTAAAAATTTTTTTTTTCAACATTTGAAAAATAAAAAATTCTAACAATATCCAAAAAATAAAAAATTGAAAATTTTTAAATTTTTTAAATTAATTTATTCTTAATTTGTGAACAATTGCAGCAAAAAAAAGTCAACTGTCCGAGTGTAGTATTATCCAGTAAATAAAAAGATAGAAAAATATTTTTTAGAAAAGAAAAAAATTTAAAAAACTAATCTTTTTATTTTTGAATTTTTAAATTTTATTATTAAATGTTTTTTATAATAATTAGAAAATTAAAATAAAGTCCAACAATATCTAGTAACCAACAGATCTTTAAATTTATTATCTTTTTTAATTTTTAAACCAAAAAAATAATTTTTTTTCTAATAGTAGAAAAATAGAAAATTCTAACAATATTCAAAACATAAAAAAAATTGAGAAGTTTTAAATTTTTTTAATTAATTTATTATTATATTGTGAACAAGTACAGCAAAAAAAAGTCAATTGTACAGGTGTAGTATTATCCGGTAAATAAAAAGATAGAAAAATATTTTTTAAAAAAGAAAAAATTTTAAAAAAACTAAGTTTTTTATTTCTTAATTTTTAAATTATATGATTAAATTCTTTTATTTAAATTATGAAAATAAAATAAAATCCAACAATATCTAATAAACAAAAGATCTGTAAATTCATTATTTTTTTTATTTTTAAACTAAAAAAATAAATTTTTTTTCCAATGGTAAAAAAATAAAAAATTATAAAAATATCCAAAAAATAAAAAATTTAAAAATTTTAAATTTTTAAATTAATTTATTCTTAATTTGTGAACAAGTGCTGCAAAGAAAGTCAACTGTACAGGTGTAGCATTATTCGGTAAATAAAAAAATAAAAAATATTTTTAAAAAAATAAAAAATTTAAAAAATCCAAATTTTTTTGAATTTTTAAATTATAATATTAAATTCTTTTATTTAAATTAGGAAAATAAAATAAAGACCAACAATATCTAGTAAATAACAGATCTGTAAATTTAATATTTTTTTAATTTTTAATTTAAAAAATAATTTTTTTTCAAAAGTAGAAAAATAAAAAATTCTAACAAAATCCAAAAAATAAAAAATTTAAAAATTTTAAATTTTTTAAATTAATTTTTCTTAATTTGTGAACAAGTGCAACAAAAAAAGTCAACAATCCGGGTGTAGCATTATTCGGTGAATAAAAAGGTAAAAAAATATTTTGGAAAAAAATTAAAAATCTAGAAAAACTAAATTTTTTATTTTTGAATTTTTAAATTATATGATTAATTCTTTTATTTAAATTAGAAAAATAAGATAAAGTCCAACAATATCTAGTAAATAACAAATCTGTAAATTTTTTTTAATTTTTAAACTAAAAAAATAAATTTTTTTCTAATAGTAGAAAAATAAAAAATTTCAAAAATATCCAAAAAATAAAAAAATTAAAATTTTTGAATTTTTAAAATAATTTATTCTTAATTTGGGAACAATTACAGCAAAAAAAGTCAATTGTCCGGGTGTAGCATTATCCGGTGAATAAAAAGATAGAAAAATATTTTTTAAAAAATAAAAAATTTTAAAAAACTAAGTTTTTTATTTTTAAATTTTTAAATTATATTATTAAATTTTTTTATAATAATTAGAAAATTAAAATAAAGTCCAGCAATATCTAGTAACCAACAGATCTGTAAATTTATTATCTTTTTTAATTTTTAAACCAAAAAAATAATTTTTTTCTAATAGTAGAAAAATAAAAAATTTTAAGAATATTCAAAAAATAAAAAAAATTGAGAAGTTTTAAATTTTTTAAATTAATTTATTCTTAATTTGTGAACAAGTGCAGCAAAAAAAAGTCAATTGTACAGGTCTAGCTTTTTTCGGTGAATAAAAATATAAAAAATATTTTAAAAAAATAAAAAATCTTAAAAAACCAAATTTTTTATTTTTTAATTTTTATATTATATGATTAAATTCTTTTATTTAAATTAGGAAAACAAAATAAAGTCCAACAATATCAAGTAATCAACAGATCTGTAAATTTCTTTTTTTTTTAAGCTAAAAATTTTTTTTTTCAACATTTGAAAAATAAAAAATTCTAACAATATCCAAAAAATAAAAAATTGAAAATTTTTAAATTTTTTAAATTAATTTATTCTTAATTTGTGAACAATTGCAGCAAAAAAAAGTCAACTGTCCGAATGTAGTATTATCCAGTAAATAAAAAGATAGAAAAATATTTTTTAGAAAAGAAAAAAATTTAAAAAACTAATCTTTTTATTTTTGAATTTTTAAATTTTATTATTAAATGTTTTTTATAATAATTAGAAAATTAAAATAAAGTCCAACAATATCTAGTAACCAACAGATCTTTAAATTTATTATCTTTTTTAATTTTTAAACCAAAAAAATAATTTTTTTTCTAATAGTAGAAAAATAGAAAATTCTAACAATATTCAAAACATAAAAAAAATTGAGAAGTTTTAAATTTTTTTAATTAATTTATTATTATATTGTGAACAAGTACAGCAAAAAAAAGTCAATTGTACAGGTGTAGTATTATCCGGTAAATAAAAAGATAGAAAAATATTTTTTAAAAAAGAAAAAATTTTAAAAAAACTAAGTTTTTTATTTCTTTTATTTAAATTATGAAAATAAAATAAAATCCAACAATATCTAATAAACAAAAGATCTGTAAATTCATTATTTTTTTATTTTTAAACTAAAAAAATAAATTTTTTTCCAATGGTAAAAAAATAAAAAATTATAAAAATATCCAAAAAATAAAAAATTTAAAAATTTTAAATTTTTAAATTAATTTATTCTTAATTTGTGAACAAGTGCTGCAAAGAAAGTCAACTGTACAGGTGTAGCATTATTCGGTAAATAAAAAAATAAAAAAATATTTTTAAAAAAATAAAAAATTTAAAAAATCCAAATTTTTTTGAATTTTTAAATTATAATATTAAATTCTTTTATTTAAATTAGGAAAATAAAATAAAGACCAACAATATCTAGCAAATAACAAATCTGTAAATTTAATATTTTTTTAATTTTTAATTTAAAAAATAATTTTTTTTCAAAAGTAGAAAAATAAAAAATTCTAAAAAAATCCAAAAAATAAAAAATTTAAAAATTTTAAATTTTTTAAATTAATTTTTCTTAATTAGTGAACAAGTGCAACAAAAAAAAGTCAACAATCCGGGTGTAGCATTATTCGGTGAATAAAAAGGTAAAAAAATATTTTGGAAAAAAATTAAAAATCTAGAAAAAATAAATTTTTTATTTTTGAATTTTTAAATTATATGATTAATTCTTTTATTTAAATTAGAAAAATAAGATAAAGTCCAACAATATCTAGTAAATAACAAATCTGTAAATTTTTTTTTAATTTTTAAACTAAAAAAATAAATTTTTTTCTAATAGTAGAAAAATAAAAAATTTCAAAAATATCCAAAAAATAAAAAAATTAAAATTTTTGAATTTTTAAAATAATTTATTCTTAATTTGGGAACAATTACAGCAAAAAAAAGTCAATTGTCCGGGTGTAGCATTATCCGGTGAATAAAAAGATAGAAAAATATTTTTTAAAAAATAAAAAATTTTAAAAAACTAAGTTTTTTATTTTTAAATTTTTAAGTTATATTATTAAATTTTTTTATAATAATTAGAAAATTAAAATAAAGTCCAGCAATATCTAGTAACCAACAGATCTGTAAATTTATTATCTTTTTTAATTTTTAAACCAAAAAAAAAATTTTTTTCTAATAGTAGAAAAATAAAAAATTTTAAGAATATTCAAAAAAATAAAATTAATTGAGAAGTTTTAAATTTTTTAAATTAATTTATTCTTAATTTGTGAACAAGTGCAGCAAAAAAAAGTCAATTGTACAGGTCTAGCTTTTTTCGGTGAATAAAAATATAAAAAATATTTTAAAAAAATAAAAAATCTTAAAAAACCAAATTTTTTATTTTTTAATTTTTATATTATATGATTAAATTCTTTTATTTAAATTAGGAAAACAAAATAAAGTCCAACAATATCAAGTAATCAACAGATCTGTAAATTTCTTTTTTTTTTTAAGCTAAAAAATTTTTTTTTCAACATTTGAAAAATAAAAAATTCTAACAATATCCAAAAAATAAAAAATTGAAAATTTTTAAATTTTTTAAATTAATTTATTCTTAATTTGTGAACAATTGCAGCAAAAAAAAGTCAACTGTCCGAGTGTAGTATTATCCAGTAAATAAAAAGATAGAAAAATATTTTTTAGAAAAGAAAAAAATTTAAAAAACTAAGTTTTTTATTTTTGAATTTTTAAATTTTATTATTAAATGTTTTTTATAATAATTAGAAAATTAAAATAAAGTCCAACAATATCTAGTAACCAACAGATCTTTAAATTTATTATCTTTTTTAATTTTTAAACCAAAAAAATAATTTTTTTTCTAATAGTAGAAAAATAGAAAATTCTAACAATATTCAAAACATAAAAAAAATTGAGAAGTTTTAAATTTTTTTAATTAATTTATTATTATATTGTGAACAAGTACAGCAAAAAAAAGTCAATTGTACAGGTGTAGTATTATCCGGTAAATAAAAAGATAGAAAAATATTTTTTAAAAAAGAAAAAATTTTAAAAAAACTAAGTTTTTTATTTCTTAATTTTTAAATTATATGATTAAATTCTTTTATTTAAATTACGAAAATAAAATAAAATCCAACAATATCTAGTAAACAAAAGATCTGTAAATTCATTATTTTTTTTATTTTTAAACTAAAAAAATAAATTTTTTTCCGATGGTAAAAAAATAAAAAATTATAAAAATATCCAAAAAATAAAAAATTTTAAATTTTAAATTTTTAAATTAATTTATTCTTAATTTGTGAACAAGTGCTGCAAAGAAAGTCAACTGTACAGGTGTAGCATTATTCGGTAAATAAAAAAATAAAAAAATATTTTTAAAAAAATAAAAAATTTAAAAAATCCAAATTTTTTTGAATTTTTAAATTTTAATATTAAATTCTTTTATTTAAATTAGGAAAATAAAATAAAGACCAACAATATCTAGTAAATAACAGATCTGTAAATTTAATATTTTTTTAATTTTTAATTTAAAAAATAAATTTTTTTCAAAAGTAGAAAAATAAAAAATTCTAACAAAATCCAAAAAATAAAAAATTTAAAAATTTTAAATTTTTTAAATTAATTTTTCTTAATTTGTGAACAAGTGCAACAAAAAAAAGTCAACAATCCGGGTGTAGCATTATTCGGTGAATAAAAAGGTAAAAAAATATTTTGGAAAAAAATTAAAAATCTAGAAAAAATAAATTTTTTATTTTTGAATTTTTAAATTATATGATTAATTCTTTTATTTAAATTAGAAAAATAAGATAAAGTCCAACAATATCTAATAAATAACAAATCTGTAAATTTTTTTTTAATTTTTAAACTAAAAAAATAAATTTTTTTTCTAATAGTAGAAAAATAAAAAATTTCAAAAATATCCAAAAAATAAAAAAATTAAAATTTTTGAATTTTTAAAATAATTTATTCTTAATTTCGGAACAATTACAGCAAAAAAAAGTCAATTGTCCGGGTGTAGCATTATCCGGTGAATAAAAAGATAGAAAAATATTTTTTAAAAAATAACAAATTTTAAAAAACTAAGTTTTTTATTTTTAAATTTTTAAATTATATTATTAAATTTTTTTTATAATAATTAGAAAATTAAAATAAAGTCCAGCAATATCTAGTAACCAACAGATCTGTAAATTTATTATCTTTTTTAATTTTTAAACCAAAAAAACAATTTTTTTCTAATAGTAGAAAAATAAAAAATTTTAAGAATATTCAAAAAAATAAAATTAATTGAGAAGTTTTAAATTTTTTAAATTAATTTATTCTTAATTTGTGAACAAGTGCAGCAAAAAAAAGTCAATTGTACAGGTCTAGCTTTTTTCGGTGAATAAAAATATAAAAAATATTTTAAAAAAATAAAAAATCTTAAAAAACCAAATTTTTTATTTTTTAATTTTTATATTATATGATTAAAGTCTTTTATTTAAATTAGGAAAACAAAATAAAGTCCAACAATATCAAGTAATCAACAGATCTGTAAATTTCTTTTTTTTTTAAGCTAAAAATTTTTTTTTCAACATTTGAAAAATAAAAAATTATAACAATATCCAAAAAATAAAAAATTGAAAATTTTTAAATTTTTTAAATTAATTTATTCTTAATTTGTGAACAATTGCAGCAAAAAAAAGTCAACTGTCCGAGTGTAGTATTATCCAGTAAATAAAAAGATAGAAAAATATTTTTTAGAAAAGAAAAAAATTTAAAAAACTAAGTTTTTTATTTTTGAATTTTTAAATTTTATTATTAAATGTTTTTATAATAATTAGAAAATTAAAATAAAGTCCAACAATATCTAGTAACCAAAAAATCTTTAAATTTATTATCTTTTTTAATTTTTAAACCAAAAAAATAATTTTTTTCTAATAGTAGAAAAATAAAAAATTCTAACAATATTCAAAACATAAAAAAAACTTGAGAAGTTATAATTATTTTTAATTAATTTATTCTTAATTTGTGAACAAGTGCAGCAAAAAAAAAGTCAATTGTACAGGTGTAGTATTATCCGGTAAATAAAAAGATAGAAAAATTTTTTTTAAAAAATAAAAAATTATAAAAAACTAAGTTTTTTATTCCTGAATTTTTAAATGATATGATTAAATTCTTTTATTTAAATTACAAAAATAAAATAAAATCCAACAATATCTATTAAACAACAGATCTGTAAATTTATTATTTTTTTATATTTAAACTAAAAAAATAAATTTTTTTCGAACAGTAGAAAAATAAAAAATTCTAACAATATCCAAAAAATAAAAAATTTAAAAATTTTAAATTTTTTAAATTAATTTTTTCTTAATTTGTGAACAAGTGCAACAAAAAAAGTCAACAATCCGGGTGTAGCATTATCCGGTGAATAAAAAGGTAAAAAAATATTTTGGAAAAAAATTAAAAATCTAAAAGAACTAAATCTTTTATTTTTAAATTTTTAAATTATATGATTAATTCTTTTATTTAAATTAGAAAAATAAGATAAAGTCCAGCAATATCTAGTAAATAACAAAGCTATCAATTTTTTTTTAATTTTTAAGGTAAAAAAATAATTTTTTTTAATAGTAGAAAAATAAAAAATTCCAAAAAAATCCAAAAAATAAAACAATTAAAATTTTTGAATTTTTAAATTAATTTATTCTTAATTTGGGAATAATTGCAGCAAAAAAAGTCAATTGTCCGGGTGTAGCATTATCCAGAGAATAAAAAGATAGAAAAATATTTTTTAAAAACTAAAAAATTTTAAAAAACTATATTTTTTATTTTTGAATTTTTAAATTATATTATTAATTTTTTTATAATAATCAAAAAATTAAAATAAAGTCCTGCAATATCTAGTAACCAACAGATCTATAAATTTATTATGTTTTTTAATTTTTAAACCAAAAAAATAATTTTTTTCTAATAGTAGAAAAATAAAAAATTCTAACAATATTCAAAACATAAAAAAAATTGAGAAGTTTTAATTATTTTTAATTAATTTATTCTTAATTTGTGAACAAGTGCAGCAAAATAAAAAGTCAATTGTACAGGTGTAGTATTATCCGGTAAATAAAAAGATAGAAAAATATTTTTTAAAAAATAACAAATTATAAAAAACTAAGTTTTTTATTTCTGAATTTTTAAATGATATGATTAAATTATTTTATTTAAATTACAAAAATAAAATAAAATCCAACAATATCTATTAAACAACAGATCTGTAAATTTATTATTTTTTTATTTTTAAACTAAAAAAATAAATTTTTTTCGAACAGTAGAAAAATAAAAAATTCTAATAATATCTAAAAAATAAAAAATTGAAAAATTTTAAATTTTTTAAATTAATTTATTCTTACTTTGTGAACAAGTGCTGCAAAAAAAGTCAACTGTACAGGTGTAGCATTATTCGGTAAATAAAAAAATAAAAAAATATTTTTAAAAAAATAAAAAATTTAAAAAAACTAAATTTTTTTTCAATTTTTAAATTATAATATTAAATTCTTTTATTTAAATTAGGAAAATAAAATAAAGACCAACAATATCTAGTAAATAACAGATCTATAAATTTATTATTTTTTTAATTTTTAAACTAGAAAATAATTTTTTTCCAAAAGTAGAAAAATAAAAATTTCTAACAAAATCCAAAAAATAAAAAGTTTAAAAATTTTAAATTTTTTAAATTAATTTTTTCTTAATTTGTGAACAAGTGCAACAAAAAAGTCAACAATCCGGGTGTAGCATTATCCGGTGAATAAAAAGGTAAAAAAATATTTTGGAAAAAAATTAAAAATAAAAAAAAGCTAAATTTTTTATTTTTAAATTTTTAAATTATAAGATTAATTCTTTTATTTAAATTAGAAAAATAAGATAAAGTCCAGCAATATCTAGTAAATAACAAAGCTGTCAATTTTTTTTTAATTTTTAATGTTAAAAAATAAATTTTTTTAATAGTAGAAAAATAAAAAATTCCAAAAAATCCAAAAAATAAAAAAATTAAAATTTTTAAATTTTTAAATTAATTTATTCTTAATTTGGGAACAATTACAGCAAAAAAACTCAATTGTCCGGGTGTAGCATTATCCAGTGAATAAAAAGATAGAAAAATATTTTTTAAAAAATAAAAAATTTTAAAAAACTAAGTTTTTTATTTTTGAATTTTTAAATTATATTATTAATTTTTTTTATAATAATCAGAAAATTAAAATAAAGTCCAGCAATATCTAGTAACCAATAGATCTGTAAATTTATTATCTTTTTTAAGTTTTAAACCAAAAAAATAATTTTTTTCTAATAGTAGAAAAATAAAAAATTCTAACAATATTCAAAAAAAAAATTAAGAGGTTTTAAATTTTTTAAATTAATTCATTCTTAATTTGTGAACAAGTGCAGCAAAAAAAAGTCAATTGTACATGTCTAGCTTTTTTCGGTGATTAAAAAAATAAAAAATATTTTAAAAAAATAACAAATATTAAAAAACCAAATTTTTTATTTTTTAATTTTTATATTATATGATTAAAATCTTTTATTTAAATTAGGAAAACAAAATAAAGTCCAACAATATCGAGTAATCAACAGATTTGTAAATTTCTTTTTTTTTAAACAAAAATTAATTTTTTTCAACATTAGAAAAATAAAAAATTCTAACAATATCCAAAAAATGAAAAATTGAAAAATTTTAAATTTTTTAAATTAATTTATTCTTAATTTGTGAACAACTGCAGCAAAAAAAGTCAACTGTCCGGTTTTTTATTTTTGAATTTTTAAATTATATTATTAAATGTTTCTTATAATAATTAGAAAATTAAAATAAAGTCCAACAATATCTAGTAACCAACAGATCTATAAATTTATTATCTTTTTTAATTTTTAAACCAAAAAAATAATTTTTTTTCTAATAGTAGAAAAATAAAAAATTCTAACAATATTCAAAACATAAAAAAAATTGAGAAGTTTTAATTTTTTTTAATTAATTTATTCTTAATTTGTGAACAAGTGCAGCAAAAAAAAAGTCAATTGTACAGGTGTAGTATTATCCGGTAAATAAAAAGATAGAAAAATATTTTTTAAAAAATAAAAAATTATAAAAAACTAAGTTTTTTATTTCTGAATTTTTAAATGATATGATTAAATTCTTTTATTTAAATTACAAAAATAAAATAAAATCCAACAATATCTATTAAACAACAGATCTGTAAATTTATTATTTTTTTATTTTTAAACTAAAAAAATAAATTTTTTTCGAACAGTAGAAAAATAAAAAATTCTAACAATATCTAAAAAATAAAAAATTGAAAAATTTTAAATTTTTTAAATTAATTTATTCTTAATTTGTGAACAAGTGCTGCAAAAAAAGTCAACTGTACAGGTGTAGCATTATTCGGTAAATAAAAAATAAAAAAATATTTTTAAAAAAATAAAAAATTTAAAAAAACTAAATTTTTTTGAATTTTTAAATTATAATATTTAATTATTTTATTTAAATTAGGAAAATAAAATAAAGACCAACAATATCTAGTAAATAACAGATCTATAAATTTATTATTTTTTTAATTTTTAAACTAGAAAATAAATTTTTTCAAAAAGTAGAAAAATAAAAAATTCTAACAAAATCCAAAAAATAAAAAATTTAAAAATTTTAAATTTTTTAAATTAATTTTTTCTTAATTTGTGAACAAGTGCAACAAAAAAGTCAACAATCCGGGTGTAGCATTATCCGGTGAATAAAAAGGTAAAAAAATATTTTGAAAAAAAATTAAAAATCTAAAAAAACTAAATTTTTTATTTTTAAATTTTTAAATTATATGATTAATTCTTTTATTTAAATTAGAAAAATAAGATAAAGTCCAACAATATCTAGTAAATAACAAAGCTGTCAATTTTTTTTTTAATTTTTAAGGTAAAAAAATAAATTTTTTTAATAGTAGAAAAATAAAAAATTCCAAAAAAATCCAAAAAATAAAAAAATTAAAATTTTTGAATTTTTAAATTAATTTATTCTTAATTTGGGAACAATTGCAGCAAAAAAACTCAATTGTCCGAGTGTAGCATTATCCAGTGAATAAAAAGATAGAAAAATATTTTTTAAAAAATAAAAAATTTTAAAAAACTAAGTTTTTTGTTTTTAAATTTTTAAATTATATTATTAATTTTTTTATAATAATCAGAAAATTAAAATAAAGTCCAGCAATATCTAGTAACCAACAGATCTGTAAATTTATTATCTTTTTTAAGTTTTAAACCAAAAAAATAATTTTTTTCTAATAGTAGAAAAATAAAAAATTCTAACAATATTCAAAAATAAAAAAATTAAGAAGTTTTAAATTTTTTAAATTAATTCATTCTTAATTTGTGAACAAGTGCAGCAAAAAAAGTCAATTGTACATGTCTAGCTTTTTTCGGTGATTAAAAAAATAAAAAATATTTTAAAAAAATAACAAATCTTAAAAAACCAAATTTTTTATTTTTTAATTTTTATATTATATGATTAAAATCTTTTATTTAAATTAGGAAAACAAAATAAAGTCCAACAATATCGAGTAATCAACAGATCCGTAAATTTCTTTTTTTTTAAACAAAAAATAATTTTTTTTCAACATTAGAAAAATAAAAAATTCTAACAATATCCAAAAAATGAAAAATTGAAAAATTTTAAATTTTTTAAATTAATTTATTCTTAATTTGTGAACAACTGCAGCAAAAAAAAGTCAACTGTCCGGTTTTTTATTTTTGAATTTTTAAATTATATTATTAAATGTTTCTTATAATAATTAGAAAATTAAAATAAAGTCCAACAATATCTAGTAACCAACAGATCTATAAATTTATTATCTTTTTTAATTTTTAAACCAAAAAAATAATTTTTTTCTAATAGTAGAAAAATAAAAAATTCTAACAATATTCAAAACATAAAAAAATTGAGAAGTTTTAATTTTTTTAATTAATTTATTCTTAATTTGTGAACAAGTGCAGCAAAAAAAAAAGTCAATTGTAAATAAAAAGATAGAAAAATATTTTTTAAAAAATAAAAGATTATAAAAAACTAAGTTTTTTATTTCTGAATTTTTAAATGATATGATTAAATTCTTTTATTTAAATTACAAAAATAAAATAAAATCCAACAATGTCTATTAAACAACAGATCTGTAAATTTATTATTTTTTTATTTTTAAACTAAAAAAATAAATTTTTTTCGAACAGTAGAAAAATAAAAAATTCTAACAATATCTAAAAAATAAAAAATTGAAAAATTTTAAATTTTTTAAATTAATTTATTCTTAATTTGTGAACAAGTGCTGCAAAAAAAGTCAACTGTACAGGTGTAGCATTATTCGGTAAATAAAAAAATAAAAAAATATTTTTAAAAAAATAAAAAATTTAAAAAAACTAAATTTTTTTGAATTTTTAAATTATAATATTAAATTATTTTATTTAAATTAGGAAAATAAAATAAAGACCAACTGATGTGTATTTTCGGAAAACGAATTCCAAACACACAAAACTCACCGGCAAGTGCACCGGGTCGTATCAAGTAATAATAACTCACGTGAGTGAGGTCGATCCCACAGGGATTGAAGGATTGAGCAATTTCAGTTTAGTGGTTGATTTAGTCAAGCGAATCAAGATTTGGTTGAGTGATTTGTGATTAATAGAATTTAAATTGCATGGAAAGTAAAGGAAATGGGTAAATTGCATGAAATTAAAGAGAACAGAAAATAAAGTGCTGAATGTTAAAGAACAAGAAATTAAATGGCAGAAACTTAGAACGCAAGAAATGTAAATTGCAGAATCTTAAAGTGTAAGAAATGTAAATGGATTGAATTGTAAAGGGAATTGGGAATTGGATTTGCAGAAATTAAACAAGGAAAAGAAAAATTCAACAAACAGGAATGTAAAAGATGGATTCAATTAAACCGGATCTTAAATGAAAATGAGAATAAGCTTGGTGTGACAACGAAACAAGGAAGTTGAAATTGAAAGCTATAGATCTCAGGGCTCAAGAGACTAGATAGCCAAGTCTAGATCTCACTACCTTCCTAGATCCAGCAAGAACAATTGCAAAGGAAATAAAGAAATGTAAATTGCAGAAGAGTAGAAGCCGAAGCAGTTAACAAAAATGGAAATTCAATTATGCAGAAAATTAAACAAGATCTCAAGGTGAGATTGAAACAGAAGTTCTTCAATTCTTCACCCAAGATCCGAAGCAAGAAAAGTAAAGAGTGCTTAAGCAAGAACAAGGAAAAAGAGAGATCAATTCTCCTCCCAAATTCCCTTGAATTAAAACAACAATGCAAAGAAATGTAAAGGTGAGTTCTCCACTGTAAGTCTCTAAGAATTCTAAAAGAAAGCTCCCCTTTTAAAACTTAAATCCTAAGCTATTTATACACTTTCTTCAAATGGTCTTCAAGCCTTGAATTGGGCCTTTGCTCTTGATGGAATTGGGTTGATAAGAGTCTCTGTTGATTGCTCTTGGAGTTGGAGAGAAACCCATTGTGAACCGGGTCAAGAATCATAAAAGTTTGAGTAAAAGTTTGAGGCAAACTTTTACTCAAACTTTTTATACCAGATGGCTTCACTTGCTGCTGATGACATGTCATCATGTCATGTTTTTCTATGCTTTTTCATACAAGAAATTTATGATTAGTGCTTAAATATTGCATTCTTTGGTGCTTAAATGGTATATTTCTTTGATCTTTTGATTTGATAAACTTTGTAGGAAATAAGAAGAAAAAGAAGCAAAAAGAGCACAAAATAAGCTAAAAAGAAGAAAAGTGGAATTTTGGGCACACTTTGAAGTTGGAGCACACTTTAGAGGCTTAGGCCACGCTTCTAAAAGCGTGACCCATGACCAAATCAAGGAAGAGAAGCGTGGCCCAAAGGAAGAAAAGCGTGGCTCAAAACAAAGAGCAAAAGAGGACAAAAAAGCTTGAGCTAAAGTTTGACATGACCAAATCAAGGAAGAGAAGCGTGGCCCAAAGGAAGAAAAGCGTGGCTCAAAACAAAGAGCAAAAGAGGACAAAAAAGCTTGAGCTAAAGTTTGCCTCAAACTTTAGCTCAAACTTTTGGAGGAGCTTGACTACACCCTGGAGGGAGCAAAAGCTTGCGCCAACGTTTGCCTCAAGCTTTTTGGCAAACGTTGGCGCCACACACCTCACAGCCTGAAGGGGTATACTTCCAACAAGAATAACTTGAGCTACAGAGCTCCAAATGAGGTGATTCCAAAAGCAATGGAAAGTAGGAATCAAGCGCTTTCCAAGCATATATGGCACTACATGGTGGACACTAAAATTGAGGGAGAAAACTGCCCCGCAATGTGCATAAACGAACATGGTGGCAACCTGCAGTGAGGCCAACTGACCTCTGCACCTTCGACGGAGTATAACTCGAGCTGTGGAGCTCCAATTGATGCGCTTCCAAAGGAATTGGAAAGTAGACATTCAGGGATTTCCAACAATGTATAATAGTATGGAGTGGACAATATGTTTGAGCCTCCAGAACTGGCGTTTTCGACCACGTTTGAGGCAAACTTTACCTCAAACGCTGCACACCAAGGCCAGCGACCTTGTCCTCTTCAAATGAGCATAACTTGAGTTGTAGATGTCCAATTGAGGTGATTCCAATTGGGTTAGAAAGCTGACATTCAGAGCTTTCTAACCATATATAATAGTCTATAGTGGGCATGAAATTTGTAACGCTGACAAGCAGACAAAGTAGTACCCCAACATGCATGCAAGAAGGCCCAACGTTTGGCTAAAAGTTTGACCTCAAACTTTAGGCCAAACGTTGGTAGCAGCTGATGACAAGTCATCCTAGCCTATTTTAACTAGTCTTTTTCTTTTGTTTTCATTAGAATTATGCACTTTCTTGAGCTACAAGCAAGCTAATTGAGTAGATTTTCATGTTTCCCTTGATTGAACCAACCATATATGAATTCATGCCATTTCATGAGGTTTTATGCTATATTTGTTGCATATTATGAAAGAATGAATATCTCATGATTTTGAGCATAGCTTTGATGAGTTTGGTTGATTAATGATAGGTGAAGAAAGCTTGGAGAAAGGTTGAAGCAAGAAGGAATGGCTAGGAGTGAAGAGAGGACAATGGAATAAGTGAAATTGAACCAGGAAGCAAGAAGCTGGACCTAAAGTTAGCATCAAACTTTTGCACAAACTTTTGGTTGAAAAGTTAGCCCAAACGTTAGCCCCCTAACTTGGAGGCTAACGTTGGAACTTGAAAATTCTCCCCTGGGCTCCAAAAGTTTGCGCCAACGTTAGCCCCCTAACTTTGAGGCTAACGTTGGCACATGAATTTCTCCCCTGGGTACCAAAAGTTTGCGCCAACGTTAGCCCCCTAACTTTGAGGCTAACGTTGGCACATGAATTTCTCCCCTGGGCACCAACGTTTGCGCCAACGTTAGACCCCTAACTTGGAGGCTAACGTTGGCACATGAAAATTCAAGGAAGAGGAGCAAAAGTTTGCGCCAACGTTAGCCCCCTAACTTGGTGGCTAACGTTGGCGCCACTAGCACACAAGGCAAGGCCAACGTTAGGGTCAAAGTTAGACCCCTAACGTTGGCACCAACGTTCATACCAGCAAGTTTTGTGGGCTGCTATGAAAAGTTGGAGCCAAAGTTAGACCCCTAACTTTAGCTCCAACTTTTGGTCCAACTTTTGCAAAACTCAAACCCGGTTCAATTGGTTCACTTTGGTTCTTCTTCAAACTTCAAGAGCAATCAACCAAGGCCTCTTTCAACCCAATTCCACCAAGAGCAAAGGCCCAACTCAAGGCTTGAAGATCATTGGAAGAAAGTGTATAAATAGGATAGAATTCAAGTTCTTCGGGGAGCTTTCCTTTTGGAATTTTCATAATAGTTTTCGGAGAGCTTTTGTTATTGAGTGAACTTTAATTTCTTTGTCTTGGGGAAGGAGAATTCACTTCTCTTTCTCTCAGTTTTATTGCTTTCAATTTCAATTACAATTGTCTTGGATCTTGGATTGAAGAATTGAAGAAATTCTGTTTCAATCTCATCCTTGGATCTCTCTGTTTCTTTACTGTTAATTGAATTTCATTTCCGGTTAATTGCTCTTCATTTACTTTCTTTGCAATTTACAATTCCCTTGCAAGTGTTCTTGTTGGATCTAGGAAGGCATTGAGATCTAGACTTGGTTTTCTAGTCTCTGGGTCCTGAGATCTGAATTTCCCATTTCATTTCTCTCTTTACTGCTTTCTATGTTCATTTACTTTTCTGCTTCATATCCGGTTCACTCCCAAACACCTTTTACTCTTCTGTCTGATGCAAATTTACTTTTCCTTGTTTAATTTCTGTAAATCCAACTCCCAATCCCTTTTACATTTCAAGCCATTTACATTTCTTGCACTTTAAGATTCCGCAATTTACATTTCTTGCACTCTAAGTTTCGGCCATTTAATTTCTTGTTCTCTACGTTTCAGCAATTTATTTCTTGCTCTCTTTACTTCAATGCAATTTAATTCTGCAAGTCACAAAACCATCAACCAAATCTTGATTCGCTTGACTAAATCAACCACTAAACTAAAATTGCTCAATCCTTCAATCCCTGTGGGATCGACCTCACTCCCGTGAGTTTTTATTACTTGATACGACCCGGTACACTTGCCGGTTAGATTTGTGTGTTTTGGGGGAGATTCATTTTTTCTACAAAATATCTCATCAGCAGCAAATAAGGGCAGCTGGTATAAAAAGTTTGAGTAAAAGTTTGCCTCAAACTTTTACTCAAACTTTTACTCAAACTTTTAAGATTCACAACCCGGTTCACATTGGTTCTCTCTCCAACTCCAAGAGCAATCAACCAAGGCCTCTATCAACCCAATTCCATCAAGAGCAAGGGCCCAATTGACACCACTTAAAGGCACAAGAGATAGTTAGAATAGAAATTTCATTTTAATTGTAATTTGTTTTGAATTTCATTTTCATTTTGTAAAAATGCCTACAAATAGGTATCTGTTTCATTTTATTAGGGGAGCGAGCTCCACTAGGGAGCATTAGGAATATAGAACTCTCTCTCTTTAGTTTTTCTTTTTGTTTTAAATCTTGGGTTGAGAATTGAAGAAATTCTGTTTCAATCTCACCTTGAGAATTCTCTCTGTTTTTCTCTTCTGCAAACTTTCAAGTGAATTGTGATTTGAATCAAAGTTCGTTTCATCGCCTTCATCTTTAATTTTCCTGCATCTTGTTTGCTAGCGGATCAAGGAAAGAATTGAGATCTAGACTTGTTTTATAGTCTCATTGATTTCCTGAGATCTTCAACCTCTCATTTAGATTTTGCAATTGAGCTGCATTTCATTTTCTGTTCGGTTCCTCAATTCAATTTACATTAAGCCTGCTGCAAATCTCATTTACTTTCCTGCACGTGTGTTCCTCTGCATTTTACATTTGAGCCACTGTGATCTGAATTTAATTTTCATGCAATTTTAATTTCCTTGCAATTGTTCTAAGCTTTGATTTACTGCTTTCATTTAATTTCCCTGCACCCAGTCCCCTTTACTTTCATGCAATTTATATTTCTTGCAATTTTAAGTTTCAGCTATTTTACTTTCTTACTCTTTAAGTTACTTGCAATTTTACTTTCTGCACTTTATAATTCCTGCAAGTTTACATTCTGTTGGCTTCAATTGTCACTCAAATCATTCAATGTTAGCTTGACTAAACTAATCACCCACTAAAGTTGCTTGATCCATCAATCCCTGTGGGATCGACCTCACTCACGTGAGTTTTACTACTTGATGTGACCCGGTATACTTGCTGGTTAGTTTTGTGTGTTTTGGAAATTAGTTTTTCCGCAAAAACACCATCAAGTTTTTGGCGCCGTTGCCGGGGATTGATTTAGATCAACAATGATTAAGTGGGTGAGAAGTCTAGATCAAGCATTTTCTTTTTTTTTGTTCTCTGTTCTAAGTTGAAACCAAGGTGTTTGAGTTATTGCCCCACTAAGAAATTCTTCCTCTATGACATGAATTTCAAATTTCATTGATGTTTACAAAATACAAATGGAGTTCAACTCATCTTATGGTCAAACAAAATTTTATGGGATATCACCCACCATCACCAATCTCTAATGGTGGTTGGGAATATCACCAAGAAACTTCAAATTATGGGCATTCCAATTCATGGAGCTATGCTTCAGAACCACAAGATGAGAAAGAAAATTATATGGGATATTTCCCTCCATCACAAAATGATGCAAGTCATGATTCTAATGGTGGCTGGAGGGAGCAAAACCAGAAAACATTTGAGAACCCATATTTCACTTATCAAGAGCCATCTTCACTTGAACGTACCTCCAATTCACTTATGCAAAATTGTCCAACCTCACCTTCCAGTTTTTCATCTGAAAATTTTTCATCACTGGACTTTGGCTCCACACAAAATTCTTGCCAAAGCTCACAACCCACACAAATTTCAATGAACCAAGGCCTCTCAAAGCTTGAGATCATGTTTGAAAAATATGAGAGAGAAGCACAAATATCCTGGAAAAGGCAAGAAGCTCTCTACAAAAATATGAATGAAGATTTAGAGAAAATAAGGAGGAGCTTAGAACCACTGAGCAAGAAAAATGAAGGCCAATTGATGGATATGAAGGAGAAAGTGGAAGAGCAAGATAAGGAGGCCACTGCACCAAGTGAACTTTCAATGAAGAATGAGGTGGTTGAACCTGAAATTGCACTTGAGATGACAAGAGCACATGGCAACTCACAACTCTCACAAACCTCCCTGGACCAAAACGCCTCAACACTTGAATCTGTGATCGAGAAATATGAAGAGGAGATGAAGAAATATTGGGAAGATCAACAAACCTCCTCCATGAAAGAGCTATTAAAACAAATGTTGAGTGTAAAAGAGGAAGTGGAGGAGCAAGAAAGTGAGGAAGTCATTCCAAACTCAAGTGAGGCAGAGAAGTACATAAAGGAGGAGTTCATGGAACCACCAATACAAGAGACTCTTGATGAAAAGAAGACTCCAACAATCACACAACCACCAAGACTTGGATTCAAAGAAGTGAAGGCAATTAACAAAAGCACCAAGAAGAGGATTGTGACCAAGCTACCAAGGACAACATTCAAGAGGAGGTCAACCACAAGCAATCCAACCCCTGGACCAATAGCAAGCAAGCTCAATCAAGCCATGTACAAAAGAAAGCTTGCTGAGAGGAAACCAAGACAGGGGGCAATAGCTGAATCTTCTCCTCTCTTGAAGTCATTCCTCTTAACAAACTGGAAGAAGAGGAAGAAAGTGAACAACATGTCAACCGTAGGTATAATTTCTCTTCTCTGCTTTGTTTTCGTTCTTTGTTTTGTTTAAATTCAATAAATTGGCATATGGTTACATTCTAAGTTTGGTGTTGCCTTGCAACAAATTGTTTTCAATTTTTTTGGATGATTGCATCAAATCAAAAATGAAAGTGACGCACCAAGATTCTAAGTTTGGTGTGCCACCTATTTTTCTATGCAAATCATTCAGCAACACCACTTGTCTACATAACCATAATGTCTTTGCAGTGTTAATTTTCTTTTGGTTTGATATTTTGTTATTCTGTTTACTTTAGTTAATTCTTTGTTTTTAATGCTTTCATTTTAGTTTGCTTATTTACTGTGTTTAATAATACATCACCAAGAGAGCTTTATTAATGACAGATTTTTGACTTGGTGATTGTATTTAACATATAAACAGTCTTTCTTTTTTTATTTAGTATTAATTCAAATAAATGGACATAGGATTGCATTCTAAGTTTGGTGTTGCTATGCAACACAATTTGCTTCAAATCTTTACTTGATACTTGCATTGATTCCAAGTGAAAGTGTCACACTAAGTTTGGTGTGCCACTTATCTTTTATGCAATGTATTGTGCTCACCTTCTTAAGTTTGCAATCATAATGTCTCTATCTCTTATGCCTTGATTGTTATCTTTTGCTTGCTTGAAACACATGTACTACTAACTTTTCATTGTGTAAGACATTCATGATCCATCTTAGCCCCATAACCATGGTTCTAATTGTTGCTTGAGGATGAACAAGCATTCTGAGTTTGGCAAGGGAAGGAGGAAGAATAGAGGAAAAAGGACAACAATAATGAAGATAAACTACAAGGTTGTAGAGTTCCTTTTCTCCTCATTTGTTTCCAGCACTTAAATTGCATGATTGTCTTCATCCTTTCTGTTTACATGTGTGTATGAATAAAGCATAACTTGAATCTTGATTTGCAACATGGTGCTGTGTCATTATGATTACCAACTTGAGTTTTGTGAATTCAAAAGCAATAAAGTATCATGATCATAAACAAACAAGGCATTAAAGAAGATTTTAGCATGTGCATAAAAGTATTGGGAAGCTAGTATGTTTGATTGTTGCTTAATTGCATTAGATTTTATTTAATTGAAGTTTTCATCTAGCACGTTTTGTGAAATCTTTTAAAATCATGAAAACCTTGAAAGCAAATGCAAAATAAAGCAAGAAAAGAAAAAGGGAAAGAATGAGAAAGCTGAAGGCTCTGAGTACCAATGACAATTATATTGTTAAGTGCTTGTGGTGTTTATGTATCAAGCCAGATGCTTGAAAACAAAATACTTAGAAGTCAAGGTTAGGCTCAAAGTGCAAAAGCACTCCCTCAAATCTCAAGGCTCTGAGCATCAATGATTAGAGAGTCAAGAAAAGAAAAGAAACAAATGAGCTTAATGAAGTCCTCTAATCAAATGCTTGTGGTGCTTATGTATCAAGTGGTAATACTTGAAAACAAAGCATTTAGAAGTCATAGCTTTGTTATCAACTCATGGGGCAAAGCACCCATAAGGAGAAGCTAATAAAAAAAAAAATCAAAAGCTTGTTTCAAGGAAGAAATATAAGAAAAAGACTTCATAAATTGAGCTAGATGGAAGCATCAATCATTTACATTTCTTTTGTGATTGTAGCATGCTTAGAAAACTAGCTTACCATGAACATTGAGTTGCTATTCTTCTTACCTTAGATTGTCAATCTCTATTGCATGATTCTTTTCTTGCTTGGGGACAAGCAAGGTTTAAGTTTGGTGTTGTGATGACATGTCATCATGTCATGTTTTTCTATGCTTTTTCATACAAGAAATTTATGATTAGTGCTTAAATATTGCATTCTTTGGTGCTTAAATGGTATATTTCTTTGATCTTTTGATTTGATAAACTTTGTAGGAAATAAGAAGAAAAAGAAGCAAAAAGAGCACAAAATAAGCTAAAAAGAAGAAAAGAGAAATTTTGGGCACACTTTGAAGTTGGAGCACACTTTGGAGGCTTAGGCCACGCTTCTAAAAGCGTGACCCATGACCAAATCAAGGAAGAGAAGCGTGGCCCAAAGGAAGAAAAGCGTGGCTCAAAACAAAGAGCAAAAGAGGACAAAAAAAGCTTGAGATCCCTTGTTTATTTTCTTTCTGCATAATTGAATTTGAATTTCTGTCTACTGCTTCTTCATTTACTTTGTCTCTGCAATTTACTTTTCTTTACTTCTTTTGCAATTGCTCTTGTTGGATCAAGGAAGGATTTGAGATCTAGACTTGTTATCTAGTCTCTTCCACTCCTGAGATCTCAACCCCTTTTAAATTGCTGCAACTTAAGCACTGCTTTCTAGTTCTTTAAATTCTCAAGTCATTTTACTTTTCTGTTAAGATCTACTTCACTGCGCTTCAATTTTCTCTTTTATGTTTAATGCCATTTACTTGTTTCTTGTTTAATTCCTGCAAGTCCACGCCCCAATCCCTTTTACAATTCAAGCAATTTACATTTCTTGCACTTTAAGCTTCAGTCATTTATATTCCTTGCAAGTTAAGATTCTGCACTTTATTTTACATGCTCTTTAAGATTTAGTTTCTTTATTTTCCTGCTCTTTAGTTTACTGCAATTTTCCCTTTCCCAATTACATTTCATGCAATTTAGTTTCTGTTAATCACAAACACTCAACCAATTCTTGATTCGCTTGACTAAATCAACCACTAAACTAAAATTGCTCAATCATTCAATCCCTGTGGGATCGACCTCACTCATGTGAGTTATTATTACTTGATGCGACCCGGTACACTTGCCGGTTAGATTTGTGTGTTCTGTTGGAAATTTATTTTTCACCAAAATACTCATCAATCAACAGATCTGTAAATTTCTTTTTTTTAAACAAAAAAATAAATTTTTTTAAACATTAGAAAAATAAAGAATTCTAACAATATCCAAAAAATAAAAAATTGAAAAATTTTAAATTTTTAAAATTAATTTATTCTTGATTTGTGAACAAGTGCTGCAAAGAAAGTCAACTGTACAGGTGTAGCATTATTCGGTAAATAAAAAAATAAAAAAATATTTTTAAAAAAATAAAAAATTTAAAATAACCAAATTTTTTTTGAATTTTTAAATTATAATATTAAATTCTTTTATTTAAATTAGGAAAATAAAATAAAGACCAACAATATCTAGGAAATAACAGATCTGTAAATTTATTATTTTTTTAATTTTTAATCTAAAAAATAATTTTTTTCCAAAAGTAGAAAATAAAAAATTCTAACAAAATCCAAAAAAAAAATTTTAAAAATTTAATTTTTTTAAATTAATTTTTTCTTAATTTGTGAACAAGTGCAACAAAAAAGTCAACAATCCGGGTATTATCTGGTGAATAAAAAGATAAAAAAATATTTTGGAAAAAAATTAAAAAAACTAAATTTTTTTTTTGAATTTTTAAATTATATGATTAATTCTTTTATTTAAATTAGAAAAATAAGATAAAGTCCAGCAATATCTAGTAAATAACAAATCTGTAAATTTTTTTTAATTTTTAAACTAAAAAAATAAATTTTTTTTCTAATAGTAGAAAAATAAAAAATTTTAAAAATATCCAAAAAATAAAAAAATTAAAATTTTTGAATTTTTAAATTAATTTATTCTTAATTGGGAACAATTGCAGCAAAAAAAGTCAATTGTCCGGGTGTAACATTATCGAGTGAATAAAAAGATAGAAAAATATTATTTAAAAAATAAAAAAATTTAAAAAACTAAGTTTTTTATTTTTGAATTTTTAAATTATATTATTAAATTTTTTTATAATAATTAAAAAATTAAAATAAAGTCCAGCAATATCTAGTAACTAAGAGATCTGTAAATTTATTATCTTTTTTAATTTTTAAACCAAAAAAATAATTTTTTTCTAACAGTAGAAAAATAAAAAAATTCTAAGAATATTCAAAAATAAAAAAAATTGAGAAGTTTTAAATTTTTTAAATTAATTTATTCTTAATTTGTGAACAAGTGCAGCGAAAAAAAGTCAATTGTACATGTCTAGCTTTTTTCGGTGAATAAAAAAATAAAAAATATTTTAAAAATATAAAAAATCTTAAAAAAGCAAATTTTTTATTTTTTAATTTTTCTATTATATGATTAAAATCTTTTATTTAAATTAGGAAAACAAAATAAAGTCCAACAATATCGAGTAATCAACAGATCTGTAAATTTTTTTTAAGCTAAAAAAATAAATTTTTTTTCAACATTAGAAAAATAAAAAATTCTAACAATATCCAAAAAGTAAAAAATTGAAAATTTTTAAATTTTTTAAATTAATTTATTCTTAATTTGTGAACAATTGCAGCAAAAAAAAGTCAACTGTCCGAGTGTAGCATTATCCGGTAAATAAAAAGATAGAAAAATATTTTTTAAAAAAGAAAAAATTTTAAAAAACTAAGTTTTTTATTTTTAAATTTTTAAATTATATTATTAAATGTTTTTTATAATAATTAGAAAATTAAAATAAAGTCCAACAATAACTAGTAACCAACAGATCTATAAATTTATTATCTTTTTTAATTTTTAAACCAAAAAAATAATTTTTTTCTAATAGTAAAAAAATAAAAAATTCTAACAATATTCAAAACATAAAAAAATTGAGAAGTTTTAAATTTTTTTAATTAATTTATTCTTAATTTGTGAACAAGTGCAGCAAAAAAAATTCAATTGTACAGGTGTAGTATTATCCAGTAAATAAAAAGATAGAAAAATATTTTTTAAAAAAGAAAAAATTTTAAAAACTAAGTTTTTTATTTCTGAATTTTTAAATTATATGATTAAATTATTTTATTTAAATTACGAAAATAAAATAAAATCCAACAATATCTAGTAAACAACAGATCTGTAGATTTATTATTTTTTTATTTTTAAACTAAAAAAATAAAATTTTTTCCAACGGTAGAAAAATAAAGAATTCTAACAATATCCAAAAAATAAAAAATTGAAAAATTTTAAATTTTTTAAATTAATTTATTCTTAATTTTTTTTGTGACAATTTATTCTTAATTTGTGAACAAGTGTTGCAAAGAAAGTCAACTGTACAGGTGTAGCATTATTCGGTAAATAAAAAAATAAAAAAATATTTTTAAAAAAATAACAAATTTAAAAAAACCAAAATTTTTTAGAATTTTTAAATTATAATATTAAATTCTTTTATTTAAATTAGGAAAATAAAATAAAGACCAACAATATCTAGTAAATAACAGATCTGTAAATTTATTATTTTTTTAATTTTTAATCTAAAAAATAATTTTTTTCCAAAAGTAGAAAAAAAAATTCTAACAAAATCCAAAAAATAAAAAATTTAAAAATTTTAAATTTTTTAAATTAATTTTTTCTTAATTTGTGAACAAGTGCAACAAAAAAAGTCAACAATCCGGGTGTAGCATTATCCGGTGAATAAAAAGGTAAAAAGATATTTTGGAAAAAAATTAAAAATCTAAAAAAACTAAATTTTTTATTTTTGAATTTTTAAATTATATGATTAATTCTTTTATTTAAATTAGAAAAATAAGATAAAGTCCAGCAATATCTAGTAAATAACAAATCTGTAAATTTTTTTTAATTTTTAAACTAAAAAAATAATTTTTTTTCTAATAGTAGAAAAATAAAAAATTCTAAAAATATCCAAAAAATAAAAAAATTAAAATTTTTTAATTTTTAAATTAATTTATTCTTAATTTGGGAACAATTGCAGCAAAAAAAGTCAATTGTCCGGGTGTAACATTATCGAGTGAATAAAAAGATAGAAAAATATTATTTAAAAATAAAAAAATTTAAAAAACTAAGTTTTTTATTTTTGAATTTTTAAATTATATTATTAAATTTTTTTTATAATAATTAGAAAAACGAAATAAAGTCCAGCAATATCTAGTAACCAACAGATCTGTAAATTTATTATCTTTTTTAATTTTTAAACCAAAAAAATAATTTTTTTCTAATAGTAGAAAAATAAAAAAATTCTAAGAATATTCAAAAAATAAAAAAAATTGAGAAGTTTTAAATTTTTTAAATTAATTTATTCTTAATTTGTGAACAAGTGCAGCAAAAAAAAGTCAGTTGTACAGGTCTAGCTTTTTTCGGTGAATAAAAAAATAAAAAATATTTTAAAAAAATAAAAAATCTTAAAAAACCAAATTTTTTATTTTTTAATTTTTCTATTATATGATTAAAATCTTTTATTTAATTTAGGAAAACAAAATAAAGTCCAACAATATCGAGTAATCAATAGATCTGTAAATTTGTTTTTTTTAAGCTAAAAAATAAAATTTTTTTCAACATTAGAAAAATAAAAAATTCTAACAATATCCAAAAAATAAAAAATTGAAAATTTTTAAATTTTTTAAATTAATTTATTCTTAATTTGTGAACAATTGCAGCAAAAAAAGGTCAACTGTCCGAGTGTAGTGATGTGCGGAAAACGATCCGACACAAAACTCACCGGCAAGTGCACCGGGTCGCATCAAGTAATAATAACTCACGGGAGTGAGGTCGATCCCACATGGATTGAAGGATTGAGCAATTTTGGTTTAGTGGTTGATTTAGTCAAGCGAATCAAGATTTGGTTGAGAGATTTGTGATTTGCAGAATTTAAATTACATGGAAAGTAAAGGGAATTGGTAATTTGCATGAAATTAAAGAGAACTGAAATTTAAAGTGCTGAATCTTAAAGAGCAAGAAATTAAATAGCAGAAACTTAGAACGCAAGAAATGTAAATTGCAGAATCTTAGAGTGCAAGAAATGTAAATGGCTTGAATTGTAAAGGGAATTGGGAATTGGATTTGCAGAAATTAAACAAGGAAAAGTGAAATTCAACACACAGAAGAGTGGAAGATGCCTTGGGTTGAATCGGATCTAAAACAGGAATATAAAAGAGCTTGAAAAGCAGTAAACAGAGAAATTGAAAATGGAAATCCAGATCTCAGGACTCAAGAGACTAGATAACCAAGTCTAGATCTCAATGCCTTCCTAGATCCAACAAGAGTAATTGCAAAGGAAATGTAAATTTCAGAGAAAGTAGAAGAAGAAGCAATTAACAGAAACTGAAATTTAATTGTGCAGTAAGTAAACAGAGAGATCTCAGGATGAGATTGAAACAGAATTTCTTCAATTCTCCAACCCAAGATCCAAGCAAATGTAATTGAAATTGAAAGCAAGAAAACTAAGAGGAAGGGAATTCAATTCTCCTTCCCCGAAACTTAGAAACTCAAAATCACTCAACACCAAAAGCTCTCCGAAAACTCTCTATGAAAACTAAAGGAAAAGCTCCCCCAAAAACTTAAATCCTAAGCTATTTATACAATTTCTTCAAATGGTCTTCAAGCCTTGAATTTGGCCTTTGCTCTTGATGGAATTGGGTTGATAGAGGCCTTGGTTGATTGCTCTTGGAATTGGAGAGAGAACCGAAGTGAACCGGGTTGGGAATTATAAAAGCTTGAGTAAAATTTTGAGTAAAAGTTTGAGGCAAACTTTTACTCAAACTTTTTACATCAGCTGCCCCATTCTTGCTGCTACCAACGTTTGAGCTAAAGTTTGGGGTCAAACTTTTGCTCAAACGTTGGCCCCCTTATGCACACTCATGGCGCCAATGTTTGCCAAAAAGTTTGAGGCAAACGTTGGCGCAAACTTTTTGTCTCCAGGGTGTGTTGCTGATGGCGCCAAAGTTTGCCAAAAAGTTTGAGGCAAACGTTGGCGCAAACTTTTTCTCTCCAGGGTGTTGATTTGTGATGCCAACGTTTGCCAAAAAGTTTGAGGCAAACGTTGGCTCAAGCTTTTCTCCCAAAAGTTTGAGCTAAAGTTTGAGGCAAACTTTTGCTCAAGCTTTTTGTTCCCTGGTGTGTTTTCACTTATCCGAAAGTTTGAGCTAAAGTTTGAGGCAAACTTTTGCTCAAACTTTTTGTTCTCTCTTGCTCCTAGCCATTCCTTCTTGCGTCAACCTTTCTCCAAGCTTTCTTCACCTATCATCAATCAACCAAACACATCAAAGCTATGCTCAAAATCATGAGTTTGTCATTCTTTCATAATATGTGGCAATTATAGCATAAATCCCATGAAATTGCATTAATTCATCTATGGTTGATTAAATCAAAGGAAACATGGAAATCTACCCAATTGGCTTGCTTATGGCTCAAGAAAGTGCATAAATCAATTGAAAACAAAAGAAAAAGGCTAGTGAAACTAGGCTAAGATGACTTGTCATCACAACACCAAACTTAAAGCTTGCTTGTCCCCAAGCAAGAAATGAATTATTGAGAAGAAAGAATGAAATGGAAGATGATGTTCATGCTAGCAGAGTATTATTGGTAGTTCATGGGGTTTTATGTGGATATGTAAACACTCACTTCTTATTGACTCTTAGGCCTAGAAAGTCTTCTTCAAGCATCAAGCAACACACTGCTATGACCTCTCATTATTCCTTTATCCTTGGCTATTATTTTGTTCATAAGCTTTATTTGAGTGTCATGTGTAACAAGTTCATTGATTTCTTTATACTTGACACATTATTCACTATAGACACTTGGCTCACATTCCTTCTTAAAACATTGATGCCCATCACCTCTTTGGGTTACTAAATGCCTTGTAGTTAGGTTGCTCTTGATAGTGGACTTTCAGCTGATGATCTCGGGTTAGTTAACCCAAGTCACCAAGTGTTGATGCACTCCAGAGCTTAATAATCCAAGCAAATCCTAGTACAAAGACACCACAGGCATATATTCTAAGGTTCAAGCTATTGGTGTCTAGCTTTGTTTCTTTTTGTTTTTCTTTTGTTCTGTTGCCAGTTTTGGCTTTTTCTTTTCTCTCTTTTTTTTGTTTTTCTTTTTAACCAAGGATTTTTTATTTGATTGAGATTCATAGACAGTAGGCCACTCTCTACTTAAGAGGAGACATCCTAGTTCTCTTATTCATTAAAAGTGAGCTATTATGCAATCACACATTCATACCACCACTTACTTTTATTGTACTTCTGTCTAACAGAGAACTATCTCACTTCACATTCAAACATTTCTTTTATTGAATTGAAAATGCAGGGGACAAAGCATGCTTTTTGTTAAGTGAAAGTAAACACACAAGCACACACATAGACTAGCTTACTTATTTTAAGGGAAACAAACATAATGCAAAGACTATTTTGAACAAATAAGATGCATGCTTTTTTTTTCTTTGTAGTGATGAACAAGGAGCAAGTCCACCTTTCATTTGTCATGCTTTTTCTTTCTTCTTTCATACACTTGGTTGCTGGTGTTCCCTGTGTCCGTGTCTGTTGTCTGTTGATCCCGCCAGAAACCAGCTCTATTTATCGCTTCCTCTACTCTATCTTCAAGCTTCATAGCATTGCTTACTTCTATCTCACTTCTCCTTTTGAAGAATTCATCGAAAGTTGGAAATGCTGGATCCATGTTGTGCAGATGCTCTCCAATATAGTTCAGCTTGATTTGACTATTTATGTTGTAGTCGGATTGGACTTCATATCTTGCATCTTGGAGGGTTGTGAACTCTTTGAGAGCCCTCAAATTTTCAGCTTGCATTTGTACCAACTTTCTAAATGATTCGTGAGATTGAAAGGCATGCTCCTCTTGCATCACGAAGAATTTTGACTCAAATTCACTTTGTTTGTTCATCATTCTTAGCTCCCGTTCTTCTTGCTCTTGTTGGTTTTTCATGTATAGTGAATGGTATTCCTCTTGCCTTTCTTGAATTCTCATGTACTGTTGTGATAATCTTCCAATTGCTTCCTGCATCTGAGTCATGTCCAGATTGTTATGTAGGGGAATGTGCTGCTGTTCCTCCTCCTCTTGTGGCTCTTCTTCCTCTTGTAATTCTTCTTCCTCCATTGGTTCTTCTCTTTGCCTTCCTCCGTATGGTCTTCGGCCTTGATGTGCTTCAGGAACCATCATCATTCTTTCAATGGTTATAGGCATGCCCTGGCTCAACCACGTTGGGTTCTCCTCCTCCATTGGTACTTTAGCTTTTGCACACAACCTCCAAATGGTACTTGGGTAGTATAATCAAGACCCGGCCGAGTTCTTCTCTGCAAGTTTTTGAATGTCTTTTGCAAGGATTTCATGAACCTTTACCTCTCCTCCCACAATGATGCAATGCAACATAACAACTCTCTTCCTGTTGACTTCTGAGGTGTTTACTGTGCCCAGGATTGATCTTTTCAAAATCTCATACCATCCCTTTGCTTCCGGGGTAAGGTTACCTCTCTTAAGATACTTGTATTTGTTCTTGGCATCTCCTTCCCATTCTGAGTTCTCCATACAAATATCTCTAGAAATTCTATCATAATCCGGATCTCCATTTATCCTTTGGTGGTATCCCGGTTCACTAAAGCGGACTGATTTTAGTCCCAAGACTTTCTTGATGGCCTCCGAGCTAAAGTCTACTTCCACTCCCCGTACATAGCTCTTGTATGTTGGAGTTTCACTCATGTCAAGCCTTGAGACATTGGCGTAGAACTCTCTTATGATGTTAACATTGATCCGGGTGATTGGTGATATGAGTTCTTCCCACCTTCTCTTTCTAATCTTGTCCTTCATTTCTTGGCATCCATCATCCAGCAGTAAGAGTGGAACTTCTGGATATATCTTCTTCTCATTCATCCATTCAATTTGTAATTGATGGTACCAAGATTTGAATCTCCATTGGTCATATTCAGGGGTGCTCTCCTCCACCATGGGATCTTTCCCTTTTCTTCGTTTGGTTCTTGAGGAAGAGGCCATGATCACTTAGTTGTTTGATCTCTCTGGGGTTAAAGGGAGTGTGAAGAATGTTGGAGATTTTGATGTGTGTTTGGAGCGAGAAGAAGTTTGAGGCTGAGCTTATTATGATGAGAAGTGATGAAGGGAATGGAGTTTAAATGGTTGGAGTGCAAGGATTCGGTCATATGCATGGCTTGAAGGTGGTGTGTTATTTAAATGAACAATGAAGGGCTAGGATGCAATTAGATACTATGTGAATCAAAGGTGTGCATGTAAGGATGAATGAAGACAAAGCTTGCTTCTTCAATTGTCTTTGCCGTGATCATCTCAAGGAGTGGCAGATTCTCCTTTTGAGGCATGTGATGAGATTTTGTCTTCATGCTATACTTTCCTTTGTCTTGTCTTTTTCATTGAGTGTTCGTTGACCACCTAGTCATCACAACAAGACAACAAACATTAGTTTTATCAAACTGTGGCAAGAGTGCTTCTTTCATTAACACTATATGAATAATCATTCCTTATATCCATTTGAATCGTGACTTTTCTTGGAGGACACCAAACTTAATGTTTGGTCATATAGTAAAAAAAATGTTTCTTACTCCCACTAGTGTTCTTGAAATCCCAATGTCACTCTTGATTAAATGTTTATAAGAAATGTTTTCATCATAATTTTCCTTTTTCTCTTTTTTTTTTATGAAGGATCAATTGTGTCCCTAAATCAGTGCATCAAGGTTTGATGAACACCAAACTTGTCTCTTGCTAGTAGTAAATCACAATTGATGCCTTCATCACAGAATATGATTTCTTTTTAATTGAAAAGTCTCAGTAAGAGATAATGTATGATCATTGATGCAGGATTTTTAATTTTCATGAGAAGAGAAACACCAAACTTAGTGTTTGGTCATATGCTAGGCATATAGTATGAAAATGTTTGTAACATTGGTTTGGTGTGCTTGAAGGCACACCAAACTTTAGAAGTCTTAGCATATGTAAAAAAATTTGCATGCATTCATTAAGTACGTCCAAAAAAAAATTTCATGCTCAGATGATCATAGCTTATTGAATTTAAAATGACATAAATCTTAAATCATGGGTTGCCTCCCATGGAGTGCTCTTTTATTATCACTAGCTTGACATTGGAGCTTTTCTTTTATGGTGGTTGAGGATTGTAGTGCCTCAACTTGTCTCCCCTGACTGTGATCCTCCTCTTTGTTCTCTGGTGTTCAATTTCAGCATGTTCCAACGAGAGTATGTTGCTGACAGTGTAATAGTCATCAGTCTGTTGGCTTGCTCCCAGTTGTTGATATATCAATTGCACTTTGTCACCTTTGGAAAGCCCCTCTGTTGGAATCTTCCTGTTCTTCCAACCCCTTTTTATTTTGTTTCTGCGTTTCATCCCCTTTTTTGTTGATCTTTCTTTTCTGGCTGTAGGCTTACCTTGAGGATCTCCCTCTTCAGTGGCTAATACTCCAATATCCTCTTGGACTTTTTCATTCTTCTGCACAATCTTCTGCCTTGGGATGTTGTTGTGAATCACCTTGTCAATTTCCATATAGTCCCTCCTCTCATTACTAAACTGGGCTTCTGGTAATACCTTCAGAGTGACACTCTTATCATGCATCCTGAGAGTTAGTTCTCCTTGCTCTATGTCTATGATAGCTCTAGCAGTGGCCAAGAATGGCCTTCCCAGTATAATAGAGTCACCATCATCCCCATCTGAGTCTAGAACCACAAAATCTGCAGGATATATAAAATTGTCCACCTTGACCAGAAGGTTTTCAATCATACCCCTGAGGTATACCGTTGACTTATCTACTAGCTCTAGAGATATCTGTACCGATTTAACTTCCTCTATACGCAGCTTTTTCACCAAGGAGGATGGTATTAAGTTAATACTTTGATGACAAGTCATCATATACCCTTTTTAATAGTCTTTTTCTTTATTTTCATTTGGTTTTATGCACTTTCTTGCATCCTAAGTAAGTAATTTGGAATGAAATTGCATAACTTCTTTGAATCAAACAACCACCATATAATTGATGCTAAATCATGAGGTTTAGGCCAAATTTAATTGCAGTTTTATGATTTGTAAACCTTGTGAATTTGGTGATACTTTGATTGGTTGTTTTGATTAATTGTAGGTGAAGAAAAGAAGAAAAGAAGAAAAGCGTGACCTAAGAAGCGTGGTTCAAGGAATAGAAAGTGTGGCCATCAAAGGAGAAAGTGTAGTGCAACAAACCATGGAACTCATTCCAAGAGCACCAAGCACTAAGAGAGCGCTACACTCACTTCCAAGGGACCAAAGCACAAAGCTCAGCTCACTTTGTGAGCTGAGCACAACACAAGGCCAAGAAATAAGGAAATGAGGAACCAAGCTCAGCTCACAAAGTGAGCATTATCGAGAGCGCTAGAGGAGAAATTCAAGAAAAATGATTTTCAAATGCATGCTCCAAGACTTGAACCCATGACCAAAGGGAAAGGGTGGAGGCGCTACTCTCATGGAAAATAAGCCAAAATTGGCCAAATGCACTCCCCAAGCTTCGAACCCCACACCTTGAGGAAGCAAGGAAGCAAGGCAACCAAGAAAAGGGGTAGCGCATGCTTCCCATGGGTTTCGAACCAAGGACCCTTCCTTGGATACACCAAAGCTCAGCTCACAAAGTGAGCTGAGCGCTACTTCTTGATGCATGGGGGCACATCTTGACACGGCCAGGAAAGGAGTGGAGCGCATGACACGGTCCAAGGGGCAGCACAACAAATTGGCACTAAGGCACCAATGCTCAGCTCACAAAGTGAGCTGAGCTCTCCCCTGATGCACCCCAAGACAGCAGCACGCTATCAATGCTTCCCCACACTAAGTGTCGAAGCTCAGCTCACTTTGTGAGCTGAGCACTCCCCTGGAAGCATATTACCCATGGGCTGAAAATTCAACCAAAAGTCCAATTTAATTCAAATCTTCACCAAATCAAAAGCCCATCCAAATTCCAATATCCAAGAATAGAAAGTGTATAAATAGGAGTTAGTTTGATGTAATTAGGGGAGCTGAATTTTACTTTTGAATTTTCCTTTCATTTTCATTTTGAGCTTTTAGTTTTGAATTTAGATTTCAGAGAACTTGGGAGGAGAATTGATCTCTCTTCTTCTTGGTTCTTGCTTAAACACTCTTTAATTTTCTTGCTTTGGATCTTTGGTGGAGAATTGAAGAAATTCTGTTTCAATCTCACCTTGAGATCCCTTGTTTATTTTCTTTCTGCATAATTGAATTTGAATTTCTGTCTACTGCTTCTTCATTTACTTTGTCTCTGCAATTTACTTTTCTTTACTTCTTTTGCAATTGCTCTTGTTGGATCAAGGAAGGATTTGAGATCTAGACTTGTTATCTAGTCTCTTCCACTCCTGAGATCTCAACCCCTTTTAATTTGCTGCACTTAAGCACTGCTTCCTAGTTCTTTAAATTCTCAAGTCATTTTACTTTTCTGTTAAGATCTACTTCACTGCGCTTCAATTTTCTCTTTTATGTTTAATGCCATTTACTTGTTTCTTGTTTAATTCCTGCAAGTCCACGTCCCAATCCCCTTTACAATTCAAGCAATTTACATTTCTTGCACTTTAAGCTTCAGTCATTTATATTCCTTGCAAGTTAAGTTTCTGCACTTTATTTTACATGCTCTTTAAGATTCAGTTTCTTTATTTTCCTGCTCTTTAGTTTACTGCAATTTCCCCTTTCCCAATTACATTTCATGCAATTTAGTTTCTGTTAATCACAAACACTCAACCAATACTTGATTCACTTGACTAAATCAACCACTAAACTAAAATTGCTCAATCCTTCAATCCCTGTGGGATCGACCTCACTCATGTGAGTTATTATTACTTGATGCGACCCGGTACTCTTGCCGGTTAGATTTGTGTGTTTTGGTGGAAATTTATTTTTCACCAAAATACTCATCAAGTTTTTGGCGCCGTTGCCGGGGATTGATTAGATTGACAATGATTAAGTGAGGTGGTAATCTAGATCAAGCACTTTTTCCCTTCTATTCTTTAAGTCTTTGACTAACACACTAACTGTTTGAATTTTTGCTTAAGCTAACTAAAACTTCATTCTAGCAATAGATTGAAGTATCACTGGTTGTGTTCCCTGTTATGTTGTTTGTATGTCAGGTACAGGGAGAGTTGTTCATGTTTTATCTGAAGTTGACCAAAGAACTCTAAGGAGATTGAGAAGAGCTGAAAGAGGGAAAAGTATTGTTGGAGAAGAAGAATCAGACGAAGAATTCCACGAGATGGAAGGAGATACATCTAATCCAGGAGAAGGAGTTTAATAATCCACCACAACAGAGGAGAGTATTGGCTTCCTATACTTTTGCAAATGCTAGACATTGTGGAAGCAGCATTCTCACCCCTAATGTCAATGCAAATAACTTTGAACTGAAGCCACAACTCATCACATTGGTCCAGAACAACTGCTCATTTGGAGGAGGACCATTGGAGGATCCAAACCAACATCTATCTACCTTCTTAAGGATTTGTGACACTGTCAAGTCCAATGGTGTGAATCCTGAAACTTACAAGCTTCTGCTGTTCCCGTTCTCATTAAGGGACAAGGCCGCACAATGGCTTGAAACTTTTCCCCAAGGAAGCATCACTAGTTGGGATGACTTGATAACTAAATTTCTAGCCAAATTCTATCCACCCCAAAGAGTCATCAGGCTGAAAACTGAGGTGCAAACATTCACACAATTGGATGCTGAAAATCTGTATGAAGCATGGGAGAGATACAAGGCTCTGCTGAGGAAATGTCCACCAGAAATGTTCACTGAGTGGGACAAGCTACAGAACTTCTATGAAGGACTCACTCTAAAGGCTCAAGAATCACTTGACCATTCAGCTGGAGGATCGTTGCAACTAATGAAAACTGCAGAGGAAGCCCAAAATCTCATTGACATGGTGGCTAACAACCAATACTTCTTTGCTCATCAAAGACAACGCCAACCATCACAAAGAAGAGGAGTAATGGAGTTGGACGGAGTGGATTCAATCTTAGCTCAAAACAAAATGATGCAGCATCAAATTCAACAACAATTTGAGCAAATGACCAAGAGGATTGATAATCTCCAAGTTGCAGCAGTCAACACAAGCCAACCATCAACCACTTGGGAGCAAAATGAAGAAACTCAAGAGGAGCAACAGCAAGAGCAAGTCCAGTACATGCACAACCAAAATTTTGGACCAAATGAAGTATATGGTGATACCTACAACCCCTCTTGGAAGAATCATCCCAACCTTAGGTGGGGAGATAACCACAGTCAACCTCAGCAGCCATGGCAAAGAAACTCCACCCAAAACAATTGGAAAAACACAAACTACAACAACCAGGCCTCTAACCAAAACACATACAGAAAACCACAAAATACCTACCCCAACTCTAACCAGTACCCATCCCACAACCAAACCTCTAACCAAAACACTTACCCTCAACCATCAACACCCCACACTCAACTCATTTCACAAGATTCTCAGAGAATTACCAACCTGGAGCTCCTAATGGAAAAATTGATGAAGAACCAAGAGATGACCACAAGGAACCAGGAAGCCTCCCTAAAGAATATGGAAAGGCAAATTGGTCAACTCTCCAAAAAGATCACCACTGAAAGGCCATCAAGCTCACTACCTAGTGACACTATTCCTAATCCAAAAGAGGAGTGCAAGGCAATACAGCTAAGGAATAGCAAGACCCTGGTGAGAAATGAAGAAGCAGTCAAGAAACCAAAGGAAAGTGACGAGAAACAAAACAAGGAAGAGAAGGCCAATGATGAAAAAGTGACAGCAAGCAAGCAAGCCTCAGATGAGCTCAAAGAAAAAGAAGACCGGCCACAACAATCAAGAAAAGGGAAGGAAGCAATGGGGGAGCCAACCAAGGAACAAAGACAGGACATGAACTCCATACCTCCACTGCCATATCCTCAAAGATTCAGCAAAGAGACTAAGGACCAACACTTCCCAAAATTTCTTGAAGTCTTCAAGAAGCTGGAGATCAATATCCCTTTGGCTGAAGCATTGGAACAAATGCCTCTGTATGCAAAGTTCTTGAAAGAGCTCATCAATAAGAAGAGGAGTTGGCAAGAAAAGGAGATTGTGCTTCTCACTGAAGAGTGCAGTGCACTCATCAGAAAAGGACTTCCTCCCAAGCTGGAAGACCCTGGAAGTTTCTTCCTACCTTGCACAATTGGAAGTCTATTTATCAACAAGGGGATGTGTGACTTAGGAGCAAGCATAAATTTAATTCCATCATCCTTAGTGAAAAAGCTTGGCATAGAGAAAGTGAAACCAATACAGATATCCTTAGAATTGGTGGATCAGTCAATAGTATATCCCAAGGGAGTGATTGAAAACCTTTTAGTTAAGATTGATAAGTTCATTTTTCCTGCGGACTTTGTAATACTGGACACTGAAGGAGAAGAAAACAGTTCAATCATCTTGGGAAGACCATTTTTGGCCACTGCTAGAGCCATCATAGATATAGAGCAGGGAGAACTAACTCTCAGGATGCATGAGGACAGCATAACCCTGAAAGTGTTTCCAGAACCACAAATCAGTGAAGAAAGGGACAAGATAGTCAGTGACTGGTTCCCAGGGGAAACAACCAACAACACTAGGGAACAGAAGAATGAGCATGTGCAGGGAGAAGAAGAAATTCAAAATGGAACCAGGATAATAAACAAGAAGGAAGGTACCGCCACCAAAGCTGCTATTAAGGAAGAAAGGTCGACAAGAAAAAGGAAGAAAAACAAGAAGAAAGCTCACAAAGGGTGGAAGAATAAAAAGATCCCAACCGAAGGACTCTCCAAAGGTGACAAGGTGCAACTAACATATCAACAGCTGGGAACTGAGGATCACTACACTGTTAACCAAGTACTCTCTCTTGAGCATGTGGAAATTGAGCACCAAGGGACAAAGAAGAAGTTCACAGTCAGAGGAGACAGGCTAAGGCACTACAGTCATCAACCACCATAAAAGAAGGGGTTCAATGTCAAGCTAGTGACACTAAAAGAGCGCTTCATGGGAGGCAACCCATGATTTAAGATTCCTGCTTGCTTTTAAATTCAATAAATCTTGATCACCTCAGCATGATTTTGAACATACTTGACAGATGCATGCATTGTTTTGAAACGTATGTCAGACTTCTAAGTTTGGTGTGCTTGACAGCACACAAAAGTTAACCTTTCAAGCACTTTGAGATCATATACTTAGTCACTGAGATGAAGTATATGACCAAACATTAAGTTTGGTGTCTGCATACGTGTCAATTATAAGAAATATCAACTCTTGTTCAGAAAAGAGAAAAGACAATCAAAAATCATGCAGAGGTGAAGCATGCATTGTTACTATTTCTAGGAATTTTTGAATTAGAATTTATGATGAGAGTATCAATTGTGACAAATGCTTGGTGCAACATTAATCTCTCAACAAGGAACAAGTTTGGCGTTCACAAAAAAAAAAAAAAAAAAAAAAATATTTTGGTTCACCAAGTCAGGAACGCAATGGATCTCTCATAAAAAGAATTTTTCTTCTTTCTAATACAATTACTCACTTCTCCACCGTGCTATAATTATATACTAAAGCATCTCATTTTTGTTTAATTCGAAGAAAAAAAAAAAAGAGAAGAGAAGGCTGGAGCAAGGACAAGGCAATGGGACGGTTATGACAAGTCAAGAAAAGAGTCACATGTGCTTAGGGAGATGTGCCAACTTTGGAAAGCAAGAAAAATCTGAATGCTAGCCACCATGAGGAACGGACCCCATGCAACCAATAGGAGTAGAATCCTTGTCAACCCTCAAGAGAACATGCAAGCCGTTCATCTCATAAAGTCACTAGGTTGTTCAACTCAATCTCTACCCTTCACAACCCATGACCGAACCAAACTTCAAGTGCAATATTCGGCCAACACTTCTCCCTGTGCTTATAAATCAGTTGAGACATCTCTTGCATCACATCTCCCTACACAATCTCTTTACAAACACACACCTCTGCCTCCACCTTTTGCAATCCTATACATATACACCATCTCACTCATAATAACAACATTTATTTCCTCACTCCCTAACACAACTAGACCGTACCTTAATCAATCCCCAAACTCACCTCTGCTTCTTCCATTCACTCAACTTCATGGCCTCTTCAAGTTCAAAGAGAAGAAAGGGGAAGGGACCAATGGTGACCGAACCCCCTACCTATGATACAAAGAGATTTAGATCTCAGTTTCATGAAGGAAAATATCATAGGTTCATGAAAACGAAGCACATCATCCATGAAAGATACTTTGCACTGAAGGAAGAAGAATACCCCATCATGAAACAAATCAAAGAAGAAAGGAGGTGGGACATTCTATGTGATCCCATCCCCAAAATTAGTGCACTCATGATCAGGGAGTTCTATGCAAATGCTGTGAAGGGAAGTGAAGAGAGCCCCTCTTACAAAAGCTATGTTAGAGGAACTGAAGTGGATTTTAGTCCAGCAGCTATTACAAGGGCTTTGAAGCTGAGAACCATAACTTATGAAGAGCCCAGCTATGAGGCCAGATTGCAAGACGAAAATGACCCTGATGAGATTCTCCAGGGGATATGCCTGGAAGGCACAGATTGGGAAAGAGATTCACAAGGAGTCCCAAGCCGTCTGAAGAGGATAAATCTCATTCCGGAAGCCAAAGGATGGTATGAAATAATAAGGAGATCCATACTCCCTACGGGAAACACCTCAGCGGTCACAATCAAGCGAGCACTCTTGACATTCTGTATCCTACATGGAGGAGAAATCAATCTTGCACAGCTCATAGCCGATAGTATTCAAGAGATAGCCGAGAGCACAAACAAATCCACTAGGCTTGGCCACCCAAGTACAATTATAAGGTTATGTACTAAAGCTGGGGTGATCTTTGAAGATGAGGACACAGAGATAGTAAGAAGAGGCTCAGGAATAACAAAAAAAACCATGGAGGGAATGGCTGAGGATGATGATCAAGAAGAAGGGCCCCAAAGAAGAAGAAGAGCAGAGGAAGAAGGAGAAAAAGCCCACGATGCCATAGATATGAGTCAACTACAAAGAGTTCTTGAGGAAATATCACAGCAAAATGTGATGGCACAAGAGCAATATTCAAAAAGTCAAGAGCAATATCTAGCGCACCGGGAGCAGTACTTAAAAGACAGGGAGCAGAACGAAGCTTGGCAGCATAAAATGGAGGAGAAATTGGAAAGCTGGCAGCAACAGTCAATGATTCAACAACAAGAATTCCAAGCCAAGATACTCGAGGGACAAAGGGAACTTACAACAGGACTTCAAGAATCATATGAAAAAATGTTTCTGACCCAAGCCAAGTATGGTGAGTATACTCAAAATTTGTATCAATGGAAGAACATTCACCACACTCTTGGAGAGATTAGACATCTGCAACAATCGGATTGTAATGAAGATGTGCAAGCAAGGTTGGAATACTTAAGCCGTTGCATGCCACAACTCAATCCCCAACTCAAATCATTTGATCAATGCCAAGAACTTAGGGACTGCCAGGCAGCAAAATCTCGACTCAAGGCTCAGAGTGCATTCCGAAGATTGGAAGAAGTTGGGCTCTCAGGTCTCGCAGATCCCGTTTGGGACAGAAGATGTCCTTGTGAGGAAGCTCAAGATTATGGACAAAAGAGGAAGAAGAAGAAGGGAGAATCCAGCAAATCAAAAAGAATGGAAATGCCTGACAAATAGAGGTGGTGAAGTCTCTTCTCTTAGTTTTGTTTAAATAAGGAAGATGCATGTCTGAAACATGATATGCCTCCATTTGATTTATGTTTACTTTTCCTTTTACTTGCACTAGTAATTAGTTAAAAAAAAAAAAAAAAAAAAAAAAGAGAGAAAGGGGGGGGCTATCTGCATAATAATTGTCATCATCCATCAACTTGAATACTTTGTTTTGTTTCCCTTGCTGTTTGAATAAAAGAGAGATGTTTGATTTAGAAAAGTAATTGTTCAATGTTGCAGAAGTGAGAATAAAAGTTAGTGGTGGTATATGTGTTTGATTTAAGTGATAGCTCATAGAATAAATGTTGCAAAATGACTTGTTACTTAAAGCCTAAGCTAGTTTGCTGCTGTGACCTCTCAATTATTGAAAGTCCCTTGAAAATAAATCAAAACAGAGAAAAGAGAAAGAAGAAAAAGCCAAAGAAAGTGGCAAAGAAACAAACAATAAGGCTAGACACCAATAGCTTGGACCCTAGGACATATGCCTGTGGTGTTTGTGTACTAGGATCTGCTTGGACAAGTAAGTTCTAAGGAGTATTTTAAAACTTGGCAACTTAGATCAACTGATTTGGGATTGCCAACTGAAAGTCCACAATAAAGAGCAACCTAGCTACAAAACATTTAGTGATCCAAAGAGATGCTGGGCATCAATGATCCTAGGAGGAAAAAGTGAGCCATGTGTCTGTGGTGAAGAAATGTTGAGTAAAATAAGGCCAAAGGTCACTGCAACATTTGACACCAAGTCTTCAATAAGAAATAAGCTCTGTAATGCAAAAGAAAGAGGAAAAACTAACAAGGGAATAAACAAAAAGTGAGGATTCATGGCAGCAATCTTAGTGAACTCTTAAAGGAACAAAGTTTGTTTTGACAGCAAGTAATAAATGAGCTACTTTTGATCTGCATAAAGCCCCATAGACCAAGTTCAACTATCTGCCTAATAAGAACATATACACTTATCTATTTCATTCTATCTTCTCTTATGTTTGATGCTTGCTTGGGGACAAGCAAGTTTTAAGTTTGGTGTTGTGATGACAAGTCATCATATACCCTTTTTAATAGTCTTTTTCTTTATTTTCATTTGGTTTTATGCACTTTCTTGCATCCTAAGTAAGTAATTTGGAATGAAATTGCATAACTTCTTTGAATCAAACAACCACCATATAATTGATGCTAAATCATGAGGTTTAGGCCAAATTTAATTGCAGTTTTATGATTTGTAAACCTTGTGAATTTGGTGATACTTTGATTGGTTGTTTTGATTAATTGTAGGTGAAGAAAAGAAGAAAAGAAGAAAAGCGTGACCTAAGAAGCGTGGTTCAAGGAATAGAAAGTGTGGCCATCAAAGGAGAAAGTGTAGTGCAACAAACCATGGAACTCATTCCAAGAGCACCAAGCACTAAGAGAGCGCTACACTCACTTCCAAGGGACCAAAGCACAAAGCTCAGCTCACTTTGTGAGCTGAGCACAACACAAGGCCAAGAAATAAGGAAATGAGGAACCAAGCTCAGCTCACAAAGTGAGCATTATCGAGAGCGCTAGAGGAGAAATTCAAGAAAAATGATTTTCAAATGCATGCTCCAAGACTTGAACCCATGACCAAAGGGAAAGGGTGGAGGCGCTACTCTCATGGAAAATAAGCCAAAATTGGCCAAATGCACTCCCCAAGCTTCGAACCCCACACCTTGAGGAAGCAAGGAAGCAAGGCAACCAAGAAAAGGGGTAGCGCATGCTTCCCATGGGTTTCGAACCAAGGACCCTTCCTTGGATACACCAAAGCTCAGCTCACAAAGTGAGCTGAGCGCTACTTCTTGATGCATGGGGGCACATCTTGACACGGCCAGGAAAGGAGTGGAGCGCATGACACGGTCCAAGGGGCAGCACAACAAATTGGCACTAAGGCACCAATGCTCAGCTCACAAAGTGAGCTGAGCTCTCCCCTGATGCACCCCAAGACAGCAGCACGCTATCAATGCTTCCCCACACTAAGTGTCGAAGCTCAGCTCACTTTGTGAGCTGAGCACTCCCCTGGAAGCATATTACCCATGGGCTGAAAATTCAACCAAAAGTCCAATTTAATTCAAATCTTCACCAAATCAAAAGCCCATCCAAATTCCAATATCCAAGAATAGAAAGTGTATAAATAGGAGTTAGTTTGATGTAATTAGGGGAGCTGAATTTTACTTTTGAATTTTCCTTTCATTTTCATTTTGAGCTTTTAGTTTTGAATTTAGATTTCAGAGAACTTGGGAGGAGAATTGATCTCTCTTCTTCTTGGTTCTTGCTTAAACACTCTTTAATTTTCTTGCTTTGGATCTTTGGTGGAGAATTGAAGAAATTCTGTTTCAATCTCACCTTGAGATCCCTTGTTTATTTTCTTTCTGCATAATTGAATTTGAATTTCTGTCTACTGCTTCTTCATTTACTTTGTCTCTGCAATTTACTTTTCTTTACTTCTTTTGCAATTGCTCTTGTTGGATCAAGGAAGGATTTGAGATCTAGACTTGTTATCTAGTCTCTTCCACTCCTGAGATCTCAACCCCTTTTAATTTGCTGCACTTAAGCACTGCTTCCTAGTTCTTTAAATTCTCAAGTCATTTTACTTTTCTGTTAAGATCTACTTCACTGCGCTTCAATTTTCTCTTTTATGTTTAATGCCATTTACTTGTTTCTTGTTTAATTCCTGCAAGTCCACGTCCCAATCCCCTTTACAATTCAAGCAATTTACATTTCTTGCACTTTAAGCTTCAGTCATTTATATTCCTTGCAAGTTAAGTTTCTGCACTTTATTTTACATGCTCTTTAAGATTCAGTTTCTTTATTTTCCTGCTCTTTAGTTTACTGCAATTTCCCCTTTCCCAATTACATTTCATGCAATTTAGTTTCTGTTAATCACAAACACTCAACCAATACTTGATTCACTTGACTAAATCAACCACTAAACTAAAATTGCTCAATCCTTCAATCCCTGTGGGATCGACCTCACTCATGTGAGTTATTATTACTTGATGCGACCCGGTACTCTTGCCGGTTAGATTTGTGTGTTTTGGTGGAAATTTATTTTTCACCAAAATACTCATCATACTTGCTCCTAGATCGCACATTGCTTTAGTGATGGTTAATTCTCCAATGGTGCAAGGCAGCAAGAAGCTCCCTGGGTCCTCAAGCTTCGAAGGAAGCCCTTTTTGAATCAAGGCCCTGCATTCCTTAGTAAGCAGTATGGTTTCTTTCTCATCCCAACTTCTTTTCTTATTGATAAGCTCCTTCAAAAACTTGGCATACAGAGGCATTTGTTCAAGTGCTTCAGCCAAGGGAATATTGATCTCCAGCTTCTTGAAAATCTCAAGGAACTTATGAAAATGTTGGTCCTTAGCCTCTTTGTTGAACTTCTGGGGATATGGCAGTGGGGGTGTGATGCTCTTTCCTACTTGCTGCTGTCCCTGAATCACTTCTTTTGAACTGTGTGACTGGTTATCCTTCTCTTTGAGTTTCTCAGTGCTCTTGTTTAGCATCACGACTTGATCCTTGGCTTCATCTTCCTTTGTTTGCTCCTCATCGTCTATTGGCCTTTTGCTGCTCTCTGCTTGCTTCTTTGCAGTGTCATTGTTGCTCATCAATGTTCTCCCACTCCTTAATTGTATTACCTTGCATTCTTCCTTAGGATTTGGGATTGTGTCACTCGGCAGTGAGCTTGAAGGTCTCTCAACAGAAATCTGTTTGGAGATTTGCCCAATTTGCCTCTCTAGGCTCTTCATGGAGGCTTCATGGTTCTTGGTTATCATTTCCTGGTGTTTCAACATTTTGTCTATCAAGGTCTCCAAGTTAGTGAGTCTTTGAGATTCAGGTGATGCTTGTGGTGGATTGTGAGATGTGGATGGTGGATGGTAGGCGTTTTGGTTGGTGGGTTGGTTATTAGATTGGTACTGGATGGGGTTGGGGTAATTGTTTTGAGGTTTTCTGTAGGGGTTCTGGTTAGTTTGCTGCTGGTTGTGGTTTTGGTTGTTTCTTGAAGTGTTTTGGTTTGAGTTCCTCTGCCATGGTTGTTGGTTTTGGGTGTGATTATCTCCCCATCTGAGGTTTGGGTGGTTCTTGATGACAAGTCATCTTAGCCTAGTTTCACTAGCCTTTTTCTTTAATTTTAGTAGGTTTTATGCACTTTCTTGCATTCTAAGTAAGTAATTTGGAGTGAAAATGCATGACTTCTTTGAATCAAACAACCACTAATTATTTGATGCTAAATCATGAGGTTGAAGCCAAATTTAATTGAATTTTAATGATTTATAAACCTTGTGAATTTAGTGATACTTTGATTGGTTGATTTGGTTAATTGTAGGTGAAGAAAGAAGAAAAGAAGAAAAGCGTGGCACAAGAAGTGTGCCCAAAGGAAAGAAAACGTGCCCAAGGAAGCAAGAAGCGTGCCAAAAGGAAAGAAAAAGCATGATCACATTGAGGAAGAATGGGAAGCTAAGTTGAAAAAGCTAACTGAGCTTCATAAGGAATGGAAGGAGAAGGAAGCTACAAAGCTAAGTTAAAATAGTTAACTTAGCACTAAAGAAAGCAAGGAATGGGTGCAAAGCTAAGTTAACTAAGTTAACTTTATCGGGGACCTCTTCAAATTAATTCAAGATGAAATTCCATGACTGAAGCCACCAAGATTCGAACCAAGGACCAAGGAGAAGGCAAGGAACGTTCCTCACAAAAGAATTCAAGAAGAAATAGCCAAAATGCATCCTCCATGGTTCGAACTTGGAACCACATGCTACTCCTTGCAAGGGAATTTGAGAATAAATAGCTAGAATGCTTCCTCCAGGACTTGAACTTGGGTATTCTTTGAAACATAAGGAAGGAGTGCCACCAAGCTTGCAAGAAAATACAAGGAAAATAGCTTTATTGCTTCCTCCAAGTTTTGAACTTGGGTATTCTTGGAAACATAAGGAGGAGTGCCCACTTATCCAAGGAAATTAGCTCCAAAGGTGTCCTCCACTTGCTCCCACCAGGATTTGAACCTGGGACCTTGAGGCCAAAAGCAAAGGCGCTACAAGGGAAGCTAAGTTGGAAATTCCAACTGAGCATTGCTTCTCCCATTCTTCCCCACACTTTGGCGCACAAGTTTGCACACCAAGGGGGCTGTCATGTGCATCATGACACGGGCAGCACCAAATTGGCGCAACAAAGCTCAACACAAGGAAAGCTCAGTTGGTTTTTTCAACTGAGCATTGAACTTCCACACTTTGGCGCACCAAGGCTGGGACGCACGCGCACCTTGACACGGCCAGATGCCATGAAGCGCACCAAGGAAGGCTTGCACACCACACTTGACACGGATGGAGCATGCTTGAAAGCTAAGTTGGATTTTCCAACTGAGCTTTCCCCTGGAGGTGTAATTTGGGCTAGGAATTGGATTAAAAATCCAATTTAATTCATTTCTTCACCAAATCAAAAGCCCACCCAAATTCCAAAATCCAAGAATAGAAAGTGTATAAATAGGAGTTAGTTTGATGTAATTAGGACCTTTTGACACTTTGAGATTTTACTTTTGAATTTTCCTTTTAATTGTCATTTTCATTTTTGAGCTTTTACTTTGAATTTCTGGGAGAATTGAGAAGGGGAATTGAGCTCTCTTCTTCTTGGTTCTTGCTTGAGCACTCTTTTATTTTCTTGATTTGGATCTTGGGTGAAGAATTGAAGAACTTCTGTTTCAATCTCACCTTGAGATCTCTTGTTTACTTTCTCTGCATAATTGAATTTCACTTTCTGTTTACTGCTTCATCTTCTCTTTAATTCTGCAATTTACTCTTCTTCACTTCTTTTGCAATTGTTCTTGTTGGATCAAGGAAGGATTTGAGATCTAGACTTGTTATCTAGTCTCTTCCACCCTGAGATCTTCAATCTCTTTTACTTTGCTGCAAATTAAGCACTGCCTTTCTGTCTTTATAATTCTCAAAGCACTTTTACTCTTCTGTTTGAGATCCATTCCAATTTAATTCATCTTTTACTTTGCTGTTTGATGTAATTTAATTCTGCTTGTTTAATTTCTGCAATTCCAACTCCCAATCCCTTTTACAATTCAAGCAATTTACATTTCTTGCACTTTAAGATTCAGTCATTTACATTTCTTGCAATCTAAGTTTCTGCAATTTACTTTACTTGCTCTTTAAGATTCAACACATTTACTTTCCTGCTCTTTCATTTACTGCAATTCACCCTTCCCCTTTTACAATTCATGCAATTTAGTTTCTGCAAAGCACAAACCACTCAACCAATACTTGATTCGCTTGACTAAATCAACCACTAAACTAAAATTGATCAATCCTTCAATCCCTGTGGGATCGACCTCACTCATGTGAGTTATTATTACTTGATGCGACCCGGTACACTTGCCGGTGAGTTTTGTGTTGGATCGGTTTCCGCACATCAAGTTTTTGGCGCCGTTGCCGGGGATTGTTTAGATTGACAATGATTAAGTGAAGTGGAGATCTAGATCTAACACTTTTTATTTTTCTGTTTTTGACTAACACACTAACTGTTTGAATTTTTGCTTAAGCCAATTAACATTCCACTTCAGCCATGGATTGAAGTGTTGTTGCTTTCTGGTGTTGTGATTTTTATGCTTTGGTTGTATGTCAGGTACAAGGAGAATTACACCCACTTTTTGTGAACAAGACGAAAGAACCCTCAGAAGATTAAGAAGAGCTGAAAGAGGGAAAAACATTATTGGAGAAGAGGAGTCAGAAGAAGAATTCCAAGATATGGAGGAACACTTAACAAACCCACCAAATGGGGCTGAAGGAGCAGCCAATAACAACAATAATCCACCACAGAGAAGAGTCTTAGCTTCCTACACAAGTGCAGATCCTAGACATTGTGGGAGTAGCATTCTTACCCCAAATGTTAATGCAAATAACTTTGAACTAAAGCCACAACTCATCACCTTGGTTCAAAACAATTGCTCTTATGGAGGAGGACCACTTGAAGACCCTAACCAACACTTGTCCACCTTCTTGAGGATTTGTGATACTGTCAAAACCAATGGTGTGCACCCTGACAGTTACAAGCTACTGCTATTTCCATTTTCTCTCAGAGACAAAGCCACTTAATGGTTGGAATCCTTCCCAAGAGGCAGCATCAACAATTGGGATGATCTAGTAACCAAGTTCCTTGCCAAGTTTTACCCACCTCAAAGAGTTATTAGATTGAAGACTGAAGTGCAAACATTCACACAAATGGATGCTGAACCCTTGTATGAGGCATGGGAACGATACAAAGCTCTAATCAGGAAGTGTCCACCAGGAATGTTCAGTGAGTGGGACAGATTGCAGAATTTCTATGAAGGCTTGACACTGAAATCTCAAGAGGCTTTGGATTATTCAGTAGGAGGTTCTTTACAATTGATGAAAACAGCAGAGGAAGCTCAAAATCTCATTGATATGGTGGCCAACAACCAATATTTCTTTGCTCACCAAAGGCAACGCCAACCATCACAAAGGAAAGGAGTGATGGAGTTGGAAGGAGTGGACTCAATCTTGGCTCAAAACAAAATGATGCAGCAGCAAATTCAACAACAATTTGAGCAAATGGCCAAGAGGATTGATAGCCTCCAAGTTGCAGCAGTTAATATAAGCCAACCATCATCCACATGGTGACAAAATGAAGAGACTCAAGAGGAGCAACAGCAAGAGCAAGTCCAGTACATGCACAACCAAAATTCTGGGCCAAATGAAGTCTATGGTGACACCTACAACCCTTCTTGGAAGAACCACCCAAATCTTAGGTGGGGAGACAATCACAACCAAAATCAACAACCATGGCAGAGAAACTCAAATCAAAACACTTCAAGAAACAACCAAAACCACAACCAGCAGCAAACTAACCAAAACTCCTACAGAAAACCTCAAAACAACTACCCCAACCCCAACCATTACCAATCTAATAACCAACCCACTAACCAAAATGCCTACCATCCACCATCCACATCTAACAACCCACCACAAGCATCACCTGAATCTCAAAGACTCACCAACTTGGAAACCTTGATAGACAAAATGTGGAAACACCAAGAAATGACAACCAAGAACCATGAAGCCTCCATGAAGAGCCTAGAAAGGCAAATTGGGCAAATCTCCAAACAGATTTCTGTTGAGAGACCTTCAAGCTCACTGTCGAGTGACACCATTCCTAATCCTAAAGAGGAGTGCAAGGCAATACAACTGAGGAGTGGAAAAGTCCTGGTGAAAGATGAAGAAGCAACCAAGAAGCCAAAGGAAAGTGACAAGAAACAAGCTGAAGAAGAGAAGGCCAATGCTGAAGATGTAACAGCAAGCAAGCAGACCTCAGAAGAGCTCAAAGAAAAAGAAGATCAGCCACAAAAATCAAGAAGGGGAAAGGAAGTGATTGAAGAGCCAACTAAAAACCAAAGGCAGGGAATGAGCTTCACTCCACCCTTGCCATATCCTCAAAGGTTCAACAAGGAGACTAAAGACCAACACTTCCCAAAATTTCTTGAAATCTTCAAGAAGTTAGAGATCAATATTCCCTTAGCTGAAGCACTTGAGCAAATGCCCCTGTACGCAAAGTTCTTGAAGGAACTTATCAACAAGAAGAGGAATTGGCAAGTCAATGAAACTGTACTGCTCACTGAGGAATACAGAGCACTAATCCAGAAGGGACTTCCTCCCAAACTCGAGGACCCTGGGAGTTTCTTTCTACCCTGCGCCATTGGCAGTATGACCATCAAGAAGGCAATGTGTGACTTGGGAGCTAGTATCAATCTAATGCCTGCCTCCCTAGTGAAAAAGCTAGGCATAAAAGAGATGAAACCAGTACAGATGTCTCTAGAATTGGTGGACAAATCAGTGATATGCCCCACGGGTATAATTGAGAACCTTCTAGTCAAGGTAGACAGATTCATCTTCCCTGCAGATTTTGTGATCCTGGATTCGAAACAGGATGAGGGCGACTCCATTATACTGGGAAGACCGTTCTTAGCCACTGCTAGGGCCATCATAGACATAGAGCAAGGAGAATTAACCCTCAGGATGCATAATGAAAGTATCACTCTGAGTGTACTACCAGAAATACAGAGCAGTAATGAAAAGAAGGATGGTACAGAAACAGACAAGGAGAATCTGCAGTGGAGGAAGGAAATCAACAAGACAAACAACAACTGCCCTCCCAAGCAAGAGATAAATGATACAGCAGGCCAAAAAGAGAAAGAGACTGTGCAAAGTAATGAAAAAGCTCAAGGGAACATTGTAGTGTTGGCAACTAAGAAAAGGAATTTCAAAAGGGAGCCTGTTTTCAAAGAAGAAGAATTAACAAAAGGAAGGAAGAAAAACAAAAACAGAATAAAAAAAGGTTAGAAGAACAAAAAAATTCCAACAGAAGGGCTCTCCAAAGGTGATAAAGTGCAGTTAGTCTATCAACAACTGGGAACAGACCAACAGACTAACGATTACTATACTGTAAGCAAAATATTATCACTAGAACATGCTGAGATAGAGCACCAAGGAACAAAGAAGAAGCTCACGATCAGAGGGGACAAGTTGAGGCACTACAGTCATCAACCGCCATAAAAGAGGGAGTCAATGTCAAGCTAATGACAATAAACGAGCGCTTCATGGGAGGCAACCCATGATTTATGATTCCTGCTTGCTTTTAAATTCAATAAAAGTGTGATCACTTTAGCATGACTTTAGATTTGTCTAGACATCCTTGACAGATGCATATACTGCTTTGAAATACATGCCAGACTTCTAAGTTTGGTGTGCTTGATAGCACACAAAAGTTAACATTTCAAGCATTCTTAGATCATATACTTAGTCATTTTGGGTGAAGTATATGACCAAACATTAAGTTTAGTGTCTGCATGTGTACGAATTCTGAGAAAAATTTAACTTTTGTTTAAGAAATCAAAGTCATGCAAAGATGGATCATACATTGTTTAGTTTTGGAAATTTGTGTTGGCACTTATGGTGAAAGTATCAATTGTAACAAGCATTTATTCAAAATCACTGAGCAAGAGACAAGTTTGGTGTTCACCAAACTTTGGTTCAGGGACACAATTGATATTTCACAACTAAGGACCATTATATATATATAAGCATATATCATTTGACCATCGTGCTTCAAATAAGTTCTGAAGCATTTCATTTTGATTTAATTAGAAAAAAGAGGGGCTTGAAGAAAAGACAAGAGGGAAGAACGGTTATGACAAGCCAAAAGAAGGATCACATGTGCTTAGAGAGGCGTGCCAATCTTGGAAAGCAAAATCTGCATGCATGCACCATTAGACACCGAAAAAGCAAGCAACCAATAGGAAGAGAATCCTTGTCAAGCTTCAACAATACATGCAGGCCATTCATTTCATGAATACTTATACCATTCAACTAAATCCCCACCATTCATCATCATAACCGAATGAAATACTCCCTTGTGATCTTGTTGAGAAACTTGAAGACCTTTTCCATAAATAGCCTCCAAATGCATTATAAAGAACACTTCCATACAGACCATTCTCACTTAAGGCGCACAATTTCCTTCTTTTCTTCACAACAAAACCGAACATCACTCCAAACACAACCCCAACTATCTCTTATTCACACACATATTCAATGGCCTCTTCAAGATCAAGGAGAAGACCAGGGAAGGAACAAATGGTGACAGAGCCTCCATCATATGACACAAAAAGGTTCAAATCCCGATTTCATGAAGCAAGATACAATAGACTCATGAAAACAAAGATTGTCATCCCTGAAATGGGGTTCGAACTAAAGGAGGGAGAATACCCCATTATGCGACAAATCACCACGGAAAGAAGATGGGATCTTTTGTGCCGTCCTCTCACTGATATTAGTGCTGTGATGATAAGAGAATTCTATGCCAACGCAGTTAAAGAAAACGAAAACAGCCCATCGTACAAAAGCTATGTCAGAGGTGTTGAAGTGGACTTTAGCCCACCATCAATCACAAGAGCTCTAAAGTTGAGAACCATAACTTACGATGAGATTAGCTATGAAGATAGACTGCGTGGCGATAATGATCCTGATGGAATATTGGAGGGATTATGCATTGAAGGAAGAGACTGGGAAAGAGACTCACAGGGAGCCCCGAGTTGTCTGAAGAGACTTGATCTCAGACCTGAGGCAAAGGGGTGGTATGAGGTGGTAAGGGTATCAATACTCCCCACTGTAAATACCTCATCAGTCATAATCAAGAGAGCTCTCCTGACATACTGCATCCTACATGGTGGGGAAATCGACCTTGCCCAACTCATAGCAGATAGCATCCAGGAGATGGCTGAAGACACAACTAAATCAGGTAGGCTTGGACACCCAAGCACAATCCTGAGATTGTGTAACAGGGCTCGAGTGCTCTTCGAGGATGAAGATACAGAAAAGGTGAAAGGAACCAGAGGAATTACAAAGAGAAAAATGGAAGGCCTTAATGAAGAAGAGGAGGAAGATCAAGAAGAAGAAAGAACTCACAGAAGAAGAAGATCACATAGGAGGGACGAACAAGCTCAGGGTATCATAGATATGAGTCAATTGCAGGAAGTCCTTAATGAAATATCACAACAGAATGTGAAGGCACAAGAGCAGTATTCAAGGCAACAGGAACTCTATCTGCAACAACAAGAGCAATATCTAGAGCACCGGGAACAATATTCGAAGGACAGAGAGCAAAATGAAGCTTGGCAACACAGAATGGAGGAAAGATTGGAGAGCTGGCAGCAACAATCAATAGCCCAACAACAAGAATTCCAAGCAAATATTCTTGAAGGGCAGAAGGAACAAACAGCAAATCTTAAGGAATCATATGACAAAATGTTTCTAACTCAAGCCAAGTATGGGGAATATACTCACAACCTATACCAGTGGAAGAATATTCATCACACCATTGGAGAAGTTAGAAATGTGCAGCAGACAAGGAGTAATGAGGATATGCAAGCAAGGTTGGAGTACTTAACCCGATACATGCCAGTACTAAATCCACAAATCAAATCATTTGAGCAATGCCATGAACTTAGAGACCACCAGGTGGAAAAGTCTCGCCGCTTCACCCAGACAACAATGCGAAGATTAGAAGAAGTTGGGCTCTCTGGCCTCACAGATCCTGAATGGGATAGAAGATGTCCTCGTGAAGAAGCTCAAGATTATACACAGACAAGGAAGAAGAGGAAGGGAGAATCCAGCAAATCCAAAAGAATGGAAATGCCTGACAAGTAGAGGTGGTGAAACTCCTTTTCTTACTTTTACTTGAATAAGGAAGATGCATGTCTGAAACATGATATGCCTCCAATTGCTTCATGGTTTACTATTTCTTTTGTTTACAAGTAGAAGTTAGTTAAGAATAGACCATCTGCATAATAATTGTCATCACTCATTAACTTGAAAAGTTTGTCTTGTCTCCCTTGCTGTTTGAATAAAAGAAAGATGTTTGATTTAGAAAAGTAATTGTTCAATGTTGCAAAAGTTAGAATGAAGTTAGTGGTGGTGTGTGTTTGATTCAACTATTAGCTCATGGAATAAATGTTGCAGAATGACTTGTTTCTTGAAGTGTAAGCTAGTTTGCTGCTATAATCCTTCAATTAATGAAAGTCCCTAAAAAAATAAACCAAAAAAAAAAGAAAGGAAGAAAAGCCAAAAGTTGGCAAAGAAACAAAACAATAAGGCTAGACACCAATAGCTTGGACCCTAGGACATATGCCTGTGGTGTTTGTGTACTAGGATATGCTTGGACAAGTAGGTTCTAAGGAGTATTTTAAAACTTGGCAACTTAGATCAACTGATTTGGGATTGTCAACTGAAAGTCCACAATAAAGAGCAACCTAGCTACAAAACATTTAGTGATCCAAAGAGATGCTGGGCATCAATGATCCTAGGAAGAAAAAGGTAAGCCATGTGTCTGTGGTGGAAAAAAAATGTTGAGTGAAAATAAGCCAAAGGCCACTGCAACATTTGACACCAAGCCTCTAATAGATAATAAGCTCTGAAATGCAAAAGAAAGCAGAAAAAAAAAGCTAACAAGGGGATTAAGCAAAAGGGTGAGGAATCATAGCAGCAACCTTGGTGAACCCTTAAAGAAGCATAGTTGTTTTGACAGCAAGTAATAAATGAGCTATTTTTGATCTGCATAAAACCCCATAAACAAAATTCAACTAATTGCCTAATAAGGACATACATGCTTATCTACTTCATTCTATCTTCTCTTATGTTTAAGTGCTTGCTTGGGGACAAGCAAGTTTTAAGTTTGGTGTTGTGATGACAAGTCATCTTAGCCTAGTTTCACTAGCCTTTTTCTTTAATTTTAGTAGGTTTTATGCACTTTCTTGCATTCTAAGTAATTTGGAGTGAAAATGCATGACTTCTTTGAATCAAACAACCACTAATTATTTGATGCTAAATCATGAGGTTGAAGCCAAATTTAATTGAATTTTAATGATTTATAAACCTTGTGAATTTAGTGATACTTTGATTGGTTGATTTGGTTAATTGTAGGTGAAGAAAGAAGAAAAGAAGAAAAGCGTGGCACAAGAAGTGTGCCCAAAGGAAAGAAAACATGCCCAAGGAAGCAAGAAGCGTGCCAAAAGGAAAGAAAAAGCATGATCACATTGAGGAAGAATGGGAAGCTAAGTTGAAAAAGCTAACTGAGCTTCATAAGGAATGGAAGGAGAAGGAAGCTACAAAGCTAAGTTAAAATAGTTAACTTAGCACTAAAGAAAGCAAGGAATGGGTGCAAAGCTAAGTTAACTAAGTTAACTTTATCGGGGACCTCTTCAAATTAATTCAAGATGAAATTCCATGAGTGAAGCCACCAAGATTCGAACCAAGGACCAAGGAGAAGGCAAGGAACGTTCCTCACAAAAGAATTCAAGAAGAAATAGCCAAAATGCATCCTCCATGGTTCGAACTTGGAACCACACGCTACTCCTTGCAAGGGAATTTGAGAATAAATAGCTAGAATGCTTCCTCCAGGACTTGAACTTGGGTATTCTTTGAAACATAAGGAAGGAGTGCCACCAAGCTTGCAAGAAAATACAAGGAAAATAGCTTTATTGCTTCCTCCAAGTTTCGAACTTGGGTATTCTTGGAAACATAAGGAGGAGTGCCCACTCATCCAAGGAAATTAGCTCCAAAGGTGTCCTCCACTTGCTCCCACCAGGATTTGAACCTGGGACCTTGAGGCCAAAAGCAAAGGCGCTACAAGGGAAGCTAAGTTGGAAATTCCAACTGAGCATTGCTTCTCCCATTCTTCCCCACACTTTGGCGCACAAGTTTGCACACCAAGGGGGCTGTCATGCGCATCATGACACGGGCAGCACCAAATTGGCGCAACAAAGCTCAACACAAGGAAAGCTCAGTTGGTTTTTCCAACTGAGCATTGAACTTCCACACTTTGGCGCACCAAGGCTGGGACGCACGCGCACCTTGACACGGCCAGATGCCATGAAGCGCACCAAGGAAGACTTGCACACCACACTTGACACGGATGGAGCATGCTTGAAAGCTAAGTTGGATTTTCCAACTGAGCTTTCCCCTGGAGGTGTAATTTGGGCTAGGAATTGGATTAAAAATCCAATTTAATTCATTTCTTCACCAAATCAAAAGCCCACCCAAATTCCAAAATCCAAGAATAGAAAGTGTATAAATAGGAGTTAGTTTGATGTAATTAGGACCTTTTGACACTTTGAGATTTTACTTTTGAATTTTCCTTTTAATTGTCATTTTCATTTTTGAGCTTTTACTTTGAATTTCTGGGAGAATTGAGAAGGGGGAATTGAGCTCTCTTCTTCTTGGTTCTTGCTTGAGCACTCTTTTATTTTCTTGTTTTGGATCTTGGGTGAAGAATTGAAGAACTTCTGTTTCAATCTCACCTTGAGATCTCTTGTTTACTTTCTCTGCATAATTGAATTTCACTTTCTGTTTACTGCTTCATCTTCTCTTTAATTCTGCAATTTACTCTTCTTCACTTCTTTTGCAATTGTTCTTGTTGGATCAAGGAAGGATTTGAGATCTAGACTTGTTATCTAGTCTCTTCCACCCTGAGATCTTCAATCTCTTTTACTTTGCTGCAAATTAAGCACTGCCTTTCTGTCTTTATAATTCTCAAAGCACTTTTACTCTTCTGTTTGAGATCCATTCCAATTTAATTCATCTTTTACTTTGCTGTTTGATGCAATTTAATTCTGCTTGTTGAATTTCTGCAATTCCAACTCCCAATCCCTTTTACAATTCAAGCAATTTACATTTCTTGCACTTTAAGATTCAGTCATTTACATTTCTTGCAATCTAAGTTTCTGCAATTTACTTTACTTGCTCTTTAAGATTCAACACATTTACTTTCCTGCTCTTTCATTTACTGCAATTCACCCTTCCCCTTTTACAATTCATGCAATTTAGTTTCTGCAAAGCACAAACCACTCAACCAATACTTGATTCGCTTGACTAAATCAACCACTAAACTAAAATTGCTCAATCCTTCAATCCCTGTGGGATCGACCTCACTCATGTGAGTTATTATTACTTGATGCGACCCGGTACACTTGCCGGTGAGTTTTGTGTTGGATCGGTTTCCGCACATCAGTTCTTCCAGGATGGATTGTATGTATCACCATACACTTCATTTGGTCCTTGGTTGTGCATATACTGTACTTGTTCTTGTTGTTGTTCTTCTTGAGTTTCTTCATTTTGCCCCCATGTGGATGATGGTTGGCTTGTGTTAACTGCTGCAACTTGGAGGTTGTCAATCCTCTTGGTCATTTGCTCAAATTGTTGTTGAATTTGCTGCTGCATCATCTTGTTTTGAGCCAAGATTGAATCCACCCCTTCTAGCTCCATTACTCCTCTCCTTTGTGATGGTTGGCGATTTCTTTGATGAGCAAAGAAATATTGATTGTTGGCCACCATGTCAATAAGATTTTGAGCTTCTTCTGCTGTTTTCATCAGTTGCAATGATCCTTCAGCTGAGTGGTCAAGTGATTCTTGAGCCTTTAGAGTGAGTCCTTCATAGAAGTTCTATAGCTTGTCCCACTCAGTGAACATTTCTGGTGGACATTTCCTCAGCAGAGCCTTGTATCTCTCCCATGCTTCATACAGATTTTCAGCATCCAATTGCGTGAATGTTTGCACCTCAGTCTTCAGCCTGATGACTCTTTGAGGTGGATAGAATTTGGCTAGAAATTTGGTCACCAAATCATCCCAGCTAGTGATGCTTCCTTGAGGAAAAGTTTCAAGCCATTGTGCGGCCTTGTCCCTTAATGAGAACGGGAACATCAGAAGCTTGTAAGTTTCAGGATTCACGCCATTGGACTTGACAGTGTCACAAATCCTTAAGAAGGTAGATAGATGCTGATTTGGATCCTCCAATGGTCCTCCCCCAAACGAGCAGTTGTTTTGGACCAATGTAATGAGTTGTGACTTCAATTCAAAGTTATTTGCATTGACATTAGGGGTGAGAATGCTGCTTCCACAATGTCTAGCATTTGCAAAGGTATAGGAGGCCAATACTCTCCTCTGCTGTGGGTTATTGTTAACCCCTCCTCCTGGATTAGATGGATCTCCTTCCATCTCGTGATATTCTTCCTCAGATTCTTCCTCTCCAACAATATTTTTCCCTCTTTCAGCTCTTCTCAACCTTCGAAGAGTTCTCTGGTCAGTTTCAGATAAAACAGGAATGGATCTCCCTGTACCTGACATACAAACAAAACACAAGAAACACCACCAGTAACTCTTCAGTCTATTGCTAGAACGAAGTTTAGTTTAAGCAAAATTTCAAACAGTTAGCGTGTTAATCAAAGATTAGAGAAACAGAAAATAAAAATGCTAGATCTAGATCACCACCTTACTTAATCATTGTCAATCTAATCAATCCCCGGCAACGGTGCCAAAAACTTGATGTGCGGAAAACGATCCGACACAAAACTCACCGGCAAGTGCACCGGGTCGCATCAAGTAATAATAACTCACGGGAGTGAGGTCGATCCCACAGGGATTGAAGGATTGAGCAATTTTGGTTTAGTGGTTGATTTAGTCAAGCGAATCAAGATTTGGTTGAGAGATTTGTGATTTGCAGAATTTAAATTACATGGAAAGTAAAGGGAATTGGTAATTTGCATGAAATTAAAGAGAACTGAAATTTAAAGTGCTGAATCTTAAAGAGCAAGAAATTAAATAGCAGAAACTTAGAACGCAAGAAATGTAAATTGCAGAATCTTAGAGTGCAAGAAATGTAAATGGCTTGAATTGTAAAGGGAATTGGGAATTGGATTTGCAGAAATTAAACAAGGAAAAGTGAAATTCAACACACAGAAGAGTGGAAGATGCCTTGGGTTGAATCGGATCTAAAACAGGAATATAAAAGAGCTTGAAAAGCAGTAAACAGAGAAATTGAAAATGGAAATCCAGATCTCAGGACTCAAGAGACTAGATAACCAAGTCTAGATCTCAATGCCTTCCTAGATCCAACAAGAGCAATTGCAAAGGAAATGTAAATTTCAGAGAAAGTAGAAGAAGAAGCAATTAACAGAAACTGAAATTTAATTGTGCAGAAAGTAAACAGAGAGATCTCGGGATGAGATTAAAACAGAATTTCTTCAATTCTCCAACCCAAGATCCAAGCAAATGTAATTGAAATTGAAAGCAAGAAAACTAAGAGGAAGGGAATTCAATTCTCCTTCCCCAAAACTTAGAAACTCAAAATCACTCAACACCAAAAGCTCTCCGAAAACTCTCTATGAAAACTAAAGGAAAAGCTCCCCCAAAAACTTAAATCCTAAGCTATTTATACACTTTCTTCAAATGGTCTTCAAGCCTTGAATTGGGCCTTTGCTCTTGATAGAATTGGGTTGATAGAGGTCTTGGTTGATTTCTCTTGGAATTGGAGAGAGAACCGAAGTGAACCGGGTTGGGAATTATAAAAGCTTGAGTAAAAGTTTGAGTAAAAGTTTGAGGCAAACTTTTACTCAAACTTTTTACATCAGCTGCCCCATTCTTGCTGCTACCAACGTTTGAGCTAAAGTTTGGGGTCAAACTTTTGCTCAAACGTTGGCCCCCTTATGCACACTCATGGCGCCAACGTTTGCCAAAAAGTTTGAGGCAAACGTTGGCGCAAACTTTTTGTCTCCAGGGTGTGTTGCTGATGGCGCCAACGTTTGCCAAAAAGTTTGAGGCAAACGTTGGCGCAAACTTTTTCTCTCCAGGGTGTTGATTTGTGATGCCAACGTTTGCCAAAAAGTTTGAGGCAAACGTTGGCTCAAGCTTTTCTCCCAAAAGTTTGAGCTAAAGTTTGAGGCAAACTTTTGCTCAAGCTTTTTGTTCCCTGGTGTGTTTTCACTTATCCGAAAGTTTGAGCTAAAGTTTGAGGCAAACTTTTGCTCAAACTTTTTGTTCTCTCTTGCTCCTAGCCATTCCTTCTTGCTTCAACCTTTCTCCAAGCTTTCTTCACCTATCATCAATCAACCAAACACATCAAAGCTATGCTCAAAATCATGAGTTTGTCATTCTTTCATAATATGTGGCAATTATAGCATAAATCCTCATGAAATTGCATTAATTCATCTATGGTTGATTAAATCAAAGGAAACATGGAAATCTACCCAATTGGCTTGCTTATGGCTCAAGAAAGTGCATAAATCAATTGAAAACAAAAGAAAAAGGCTAGTGAAACTAGGCTAAGATGACTTGTCATCATGTAGCATTATCCGGTAAATAAAAAGATAGAAAAATATTTTTTAAAAAAGAAAAAATTTTAAAAAACTAAGTTTTTTATTTTTGAATTTTTAAATTATATTATTAAATGTTTTTTTATCATAATTAGAAAATTAAAATAAAGTCCAACAATATCTAGTAACCAATAGATCTTTAAATTTATTATCTTTTTTAATTTTTAAACCAAAAAAATAATTTTTTTTCTAATAGTAGAAAAATAAAAAATTCTAACAATATTCAAAACATAAAAAAATTGAGAAGTTTTAAATTTTTTTAATTAATTTATTCTTAATTTGTGAACAAGTGCAGCAAAAAAAAAAGTCAATTGTACAGGTTGATAACATGTCATCATGTCATATTTTTCTATGCTTTTTTCCTTTGTTTTCAATAGGTTTTATGCACTTTCTTGAGCCATAAGTAAGCCATTTGGGTAGAATTTCATGTTCCCTTTGATTCAATCAACCATTGATGAATTGATGCATTTTCATGAGATTTTGTGCTATAATTGTCATATATTATGAAAGAAAAACAATCTCATGATTTTGAGCATAGCTTTGATACTTTTGATTGATTGATGATAGGTGAAAAAGCTTTGAAGAAGGTTGAAGAAAAGAAGATGGCAAGGGCAAGAAGGAGGACTCACGTTTGAGCTAAAGTTTGCCTCAAACTTAAGCTCAAACGTGAGGAAAAGCAAAATTTCACCCAGGGAGGCCAGAAGTTTGCGCCAACGTTTGCCTCAAACTTGAGGTCAAACGTTGCTCCTCACAGCCTGAAGGGGTATACTTCCAACATGAATAACTTGAGCTACAGAGCTCCAAATGAGGTGATTCAAAAAGCAATAGAAAGTAGGAATCGAGAGCTTTCCAAGCATATATGGCACTGCATGGTGGACACTAAAATTGAGGGAGAAAACTGCCCCAAAATGTGCATAAACGAACATGGTGGCAACCTGCAGTGAGGCCAACTGACCTCTACACCTTCGACGGAGTATAACTCGAGCTGTGGAGCTCCAAATGATGCGCTTTCAATGGCATTGGAAAGTAGACATTCAGGACTTTCGAACAATATATAATAGTATGGGGTGGACAATGCAATTGAGCCTCCAAAACCTGACGTTTTCGTCCACGTTTGAGGCAAACGTCGCCTCAAACGTTGCACACCAAAGCCAGCGACCCTGTCCCCTTCAATGGAGCATAACATGAGTTGTAGATGTCCAATTGAGGTGATTCTAGTTGCATTGGAAATCTGACATTCAGATCTTTTCAACCATATATAATAGTCTATAGTGGGCATAAAATTGGCAACGTTGATAAGAGGACAAAGAAGCATCCCAAGACTTGAACTTTAAAAACACACCCAGGAGGACTTAACGTTTGAGCTCACGTTTGACCTCAAACGTGAACTCAAACGTGAGTGACAGCAAACTTCCATTCTGCATGATGGCATCACAAGACGTTTGAGTCAACGTTTGCCTCAAACGTTGACTCAAACGTGAATGATCCCAATTCCACCAAGGCCATCCAGATCCATTCTTCCTCAAATCCAAAGCAAGCTAAGCCCATTACCATCACTCAAAGGCACACAGAGAAGCTAGATTAGGAATTTTATTCAATTATAATTTGTTTTTAATTTCAATTTCATTTTCATTTTCATTTGTAAAAAGCCTATATAAAGGCATCAATTCCATCTCATTAGGGAGGCTGGCTCCACTAGGGAGCACTAGGATTTGAGAGCTCTCTCTTTAGTTTTCTTTTCTTTGTTTTTGAGTCTTGGGTGGAGAATTGAAGGTGTTCTATTTCATTCTCCCTCTAAGATTTCTCTCTGTTTACTTGCTGCATAATTTGAAGGAATTGTGATTTGGATCTAAATTGTCTTTACTGCTTTCTTCTCTATTTTCTTCTGCAATTATCTGCTGTTGAATCAAGGAAGGGCTTGAGATCTAGACTTGTTTTCTAGTCTCTTTGACTCCCTGAGATCTTCAATTTTATTTTGTAATTGAGCTGAGCATCTGAGCGTTCCTTAATTCACTGCACTTCAAAATCTCAATTTTGTTTTAATTCCCAGCATCCAATTTCCTTTATTCTTCCAGTAATTTAAATTTTCAGTTGCTTGATCTATTGCTTTCTTTAATTTTCAGCACCCACTCCCCTTTAATTTCATGCAATTTACATTTCTTGCAATTTAAGATTCTTGCAATTTACATTTCTTGCTCTTTAAGTTACTTGCCAATTTACATTCTGCAACTTTAAATTCATTGTCCTTTACTTCCTGTTGGTTACAATTTCACACAATTCACATCAATGTTATCTTAACTAAACTAATCACCCACTAAAGTTGCTTGATCCATCAATCCCTGTGGGATCGACCTCACTCACGTGAGTTTTACTACTTGATGCGACCCGGTATACTTGCCGGTTAGATTTGGATGTTGGAATTCGTTTTCCACAAATTTTCCCATCAAGTTTTTGGCGCCGTTGCCGGGGATTGATTTAGATCAACAATGATTAAGTGGGTGAGAAGTCTAGATCAAGCATTTTCTTTATTTTTATTCTCTGTTCTAAGTTGAAACCAAGGTGTTTGAGTTATTGCCTCACTAAGAAATTCATCTCTGAGATATGAATTTCAATTTTCCTTGGTGTTGTGTTTTACGAAATTCAAATGGAGTTCAACTCATCTTATGATCAAACAAATTTTATGGGATATTACCCACCATCACCAATCTCTAATGGTGGCTGGGAATATCACCAAGAGAATACACATTCTGAGCACTCCAATTCATGGAGATTTGCTTCAGAGACACAAGATGAGCAAGAAAATCATATGGGATACCAAACACCACCACAAAATGATTCATATCATTATCCTCATGGTGGATGGAAGCATCACCAAAGAATGGAAGAGCATCCACCCTCACGTCCCAGTTTCTCATTTGAAAGTTCTTCATCACTTGATTATGCCTCAACACAAAGTTTCCTCCAAAATCCATACAAGTCTTCCCATCAATCACACAACTCATTCCTTACCCCTCAACACAACTTCACCACAACACATCCATGTCACCAAAATTACTCTCATCCTTCATCTCTTGAATTAGCAGTTGAGAATTACCTTCAATGGTCCAAAGAACCCTTAGAAAGCCAATGCCGAGCCATTGAAATACACAGAAAACTCGTGGAAAGATACACACAACCCTAATCCTGGAAAGAAACCATCCTCAAGAAGATGAATGGGCCCTTAGAGCAAACAAGGGAAAACTTAGAACCATCAAACAGTAAGGATGAAGACCAATTTGTGGGTGAGGAAGTGGAAAAACAAGAACCAAAGGTCCCTGTGTCAAGTGAAATTGTACTGAAGAATGAGGAACATGAGCCAAGGATTTTACATTCACAAGAACTAATTGAAGTGACAATAGAACACGAATATTCCCTCCCAAAGGACTTGATGGAAAGTTGTGAAGAAGGAATGGAGGAGGACAATCAAGAGAAGTCACACTCAATTGAAGCAGAGAAGTGCATAGAGGAAGGGCTCATGGAACCACTAATTCAAGAGGCTCTGGATGAATACAAAACTCCAATAATCACACAGCAACCAAGTCTTGAATCCAAAGAGGTGAAGGCAACTAGAAAGAACACCAACTCTATCCCTAATCCAGCAAGCAAGATCAATTAATCCATTTGCAAAAGGAAGCTTGCTGAGGAAAGGCCAAGACAAGGGACACTAGCTGAATCTTTCCCTCCTTTGAGGTCATTCCTCTTAACAAACTGGAAGAAGAGGAAGAAAGTGAAGAACAACATGTCAAGCTAATGACACTAAAAGAGCACTTGTTGGGAGGTAACCCAACCATAGGTAACATTTCTTCTCTGCTTTGTTTTCTTTTTCTTTGCTTTGTTTAAATTTCAACAAATTGACATATGGTTGCATTCTAAGTTTGGTGTTGCTATGCAACAAAAATTTGCTTCCAATCTTTACTGGATGCTTGCATCAATTCCAAGAGAAAGTGTCACGCTAAGTTTGGTGTGCCACTTATACTTTTATGCAATGCATCATGCACACCAACTTATATTTGCAAAAATAATGTCTCTGTTTCTCTGTGCCCTCATATCTTTAATTTTGCTTGCTTGAAACACATGTGTTACTAACATTTCATTGTGTAAGACATTCATAATCCATCTTAGCCCCATAGCCACGGTGCTAATAGTTGCTTGAGGATGAGCAAGCATTCTGAGTTGGTATGGGAAGGAGGATAATGGGAGGAAAATGACAACAATAGAGAAGATGAACTACAAGGTTGTAAAGTTCCTTTTCCTCTCATTTGTTTCAAGCACTACACCTGTACAATATCCAACAATAAATTCTTTCCTTCAATTCCATCTCATTAGGGAGGCTGGCTCCACTAGGGAGCACTAGGATTTGAGAGCTCTCTCTTTAGTTTTCTTTTCTTTATTTTTGAGTCTTGGGTGGAGAATTGAAGGTATTCTGTTTCATTCTCCCTCTGAGATTTCTCTCTATTTACTTGCTGCATAATTTGAAGGAATTGTGATTTGGATCTAAATTGTCTTTACTGCTTTCTTCTCTATTTTCTTCTGCAATTATCTGCTGTTGAATCAAGGAAGGGCTTGAGATCTAGACTTATTTTCTAATCTCTTTGATTCCCTGAGATCTTCAATTTTATTTTGTAATTGAGCTGAGCATCTGAGCGTTCCTTAATTCACTGCACTTCAAAATCTTAATTCTGTTTTAATTCCCAGCATCCAATTTCCTTTATTCTTCCAGTAATTTAAATTTCCAGTTGCTTGATCTATTGCTTTCTTTAATTTTCAGCACCCACTCCCCTTTAATTTCATGCAATTTACATTTCTTGCAATTTAAGATTCTTACAATTTACATTTCTTGCTCTTTAAGTTACTTGCCAATTTATATTCTGCAACTTTAAATTCATTGTCCTTTACTTCCTGTTGGTTACAATTTCACACAATTCACATCAATGTTATCTTGACTAAACTAATCACCCACTAAAGTTGCTTGATCCATCAATCCCTGTTGGATATTTTTAGAATTTTTTATTTTTTTACCGTTGGAAAAAAATTTATTTTTTTAGTTTAAAAATAAAAAATAATAAATTTACAGATCTGTTGTTTACTAGATATTGTTGGATTTTATTTTATTTTTGTAATTTAAATAAAAGAATTTAATCATATAATTTAAAAATTCAGAAATAAAAAACTTAGTTTTTTAAAATTTTTTCTTTTTTAAAAATTTTTTTCTATCTTTTTATTTACCGGATAATACTACACCTGTACAATTGACTTTTTTTTGCTGTACTTGTTCACAAATTAAGAATAAATTAATTAAAAAAATTTAAAACTTCTCAATTTTTTAATGTTTTGAATATTGTTAGAATTTTTTATTTTTCTACTATTAGAAAAAAAATTATTTTTTTGGTTTAAAAATTAAAAAAGATAATAAATTTAAAGATCTGTTGGTTACTAGATATTGTTGGACTTTATTTTAATTTTCTAATTATTATAAAAAACATTTAATAATATAATTTAAAAATTCAAAAATAAAAAACTTAGTTTTTTAAAAATTTTTCTTTTTTAAAAAGTATTTTTCTATCTTTTTATTTACCGGATAATACTACACCCGGACAGTTGACTTTTTTTTGCTGTAATTGTTCACAAATTAAGAATAAATTAATTTAAAAAATTTAAAAATTTTCAATTTTTTATTTTTTGGATATTTTTAGAATTTTTTATTTTTCTAATGTTGAAAAAGAAATTATTTTTTTAGCTTAAAAAAAAAGAAATTTACAGATCTGTTTATTACTCGATATTGTTGGACTTTATTTCGTTTTCCTAATTTAAATAAAAGATTTTAATCATATAATATAAAAATTAAAAAATAAAAAATTTGGTTTTTTAAGATTTTTTATTTTTTTAAAATGTTTTTTATTTTTTTATTCACCGAAGAAAGCTAGACCTGTACAATTGACTTTTTTTGCTGCACTTGTTCACAAATTAAGAATAAATTAATTTAAAAAATTTAAAACTTCTCAATTTTTTTTATTTTTTGAATATTCTTAGAATTTTTTATTTTTCTACTATTAGAAAAAAATTATTTTTTTGGTTTAAAAATTAAAAAAGATAATAAATTTATAGATCTGTTGGTTACTAGATATTGCTGGACTTTATTTTAATTTTCTAATTATTATAAAAAAATTTAATAATATAATTTAAAAATTCAAAAATAAAAAACTTAGTTTTTTAAAATTTTTTATTTTTTAAAAAATATTTTGCTACCTTTTTATTCACCAGATAATGCAACACCCGGACAATTGACTTTTTTTGCTGCAATTGTTCACAAATTAAGAATAAATTAATTTAAAAATTCAAAAATTTTATTTTTTTTTATTTTTTGGATATTTTTGGAATTTTTTATTTTTCTATTATCAGAAAAAAATTTTATTTTTTTAGTTTAAAAATTAAAAAAAAAATTTACAAATTTGTTATTTACTAGATTGTTGGACTTTATCTTATTTTTCTAATTTAAATAAAAGAATTAATCATATAATTTAAAAATTCAAAAATAAAAAATTTAGTTTTTTTAGATTTTTAATTTTTTTCCAAAATATTTTTTTACCTTTTTATTCACCGGATAATGCTACACCCGGATATTGAGGCAAACGTTGGCTGAAGAAGAAGCTCCTAGAAGGCAACGTTTGTGCCAACGTTTGCCTCAAACGTGAGGTCAAACGTTGGCGCCTAAAAGGAAGAAAAATGGCACTCCTGGAAGGGCAACGTTTGCGCCAACGTTTGCCTCAAACGTGAGGTCAAACGTTGGCGCCTAAAAGAGGAGAGTTGGAGCTTCTGGGCAGCGACGTTTAAGCCAACGTTTGCCTCAAACGTGAGGTCAAACGTTGGCTACATTTTGGCAAGAAAGAGCATGGAAGAGCACCCCTGATTGATGAGTTAGATGAGCCACGTTTGCGCCAACGTTTGCCTCAAACGTTGGGCCAAACGTTGGCCAAAAAGAGAGCCTGGGGTGATCCACGTTTGAGCTCACGTTTGACCTCAAACGTTGAGCCAAACGTGGAGGACAGCAAATGGACTTGGCTGCATAATTTGACCCAAGTGACGTTTGAGTCAACGTTTGCCTCAAATGTTGGCTCAAACGTGAATGGTTCATGGCCTGGTTCACTAATGGATTTCTTCCCAACACCAAGAGCAATCAACGGAGGCTACTATCAACCCAATTACATCAAGACTAAAGGCCCAATTCAAGGCTTAATGATCATTTGAAGAAAGTGTATAAATAGCTTAGGATTTGAAGTTTCAAGAGAGCTTCCTTTTTAGAATTTTCAATACTTGCAGTAGAGAGCTCACCTTAGTAGTTGCTCTTAGAATTTGAGAGTTCCTGGGAAGGAGAATTGAATTCTCTTCCTCTGGGTTGTTTTTGTTTTCTTTTCTACACACTTTGTTTGAGTCTTGAGTGTTGAGAATTGAAGGAATTCTGTTTCAATCTCACCTTGAGATCTCTCTGTTTTGATTTATTGCATCATTGAGAATTTGCGATGTCACTTCTTTTCTTCTACTGCTGGATCTTTACTTTTCTTGCAATTGAATTCTCAATTTGGATCTAGGAAGGTATTGAGATCTAGACTTGGTTATCTAGTCTCTTGGGTCCTGAGATCTGGAGTTTTCATTTTAATTTCTCTGTTGAACGCTTCTTCAAGCAATTTACGTTTCCAGTTGAGATCCGTTTCATTTTAATTCCTCTTTTACTTATCTACTTGTTGAGATTTACTTTTCTCTGTTTAATTTTTGCAAATCTAATTCCCAATTCCCTTTACAATTCAAGCCATTTACATTTCTTGCACTTTAAGATTCTGCAATTTACATTTCTTGCGATCTAAGTTTCTGCAATTTACATTACTTGCACTTTAAGATTCAGCTTATTTACTTTCTTTGCTCTTTAATTTTCTGCAATCTACCCCTCTCCCTTTATTTTCCATGCAATTTAAATTCTGGTAATCACAAATCACTCAATCAACTCTTGATTTGCTTGACTAAATCAACCACTAAACTAAAATTGCTCAATCCTTCAATCCCTGTGGGATCGACCTCACTCACGTGAGTTATTATTACTTGATGCAACCCGGTGCACTTGCCGGTGAGTTTTGTGTCGGATCATTTTCCGCACATCAAGTTTTTGGCGCCGTTGCCGGGGATTGAATAGATTGACAATGATTAAGTGAGGTGGTAGTTTAGATCAAGCACTTTTTCTTTTCTGTTTCTCTAATTTTTGACTGACACACTAACTGTTTGAAATTTTGCTTAAACTAAACTTCATTCTAGCAATAGATTGAAGTGTTACTGGTGGTGTTTCTTTTGTTTTGTTTGTATGTCAGGTACAGTGAGATCCATTCCTATTTTATCTGAAACTGACCAGAGAACTCTTAGAAGGTTAAGAAGAGCTGAAAGAGGGAAAAATATTGTTGGAGAGGAAGAATCTGAGGAAGAATATCACGAGATAGAAGGAGATCCATCTAATCCAGGAGGAGGGGTTAACAATAACCCACAACAGAGGAGAGTACTGGCCTCCTATACCTTTGCAAATGCTAGACATTGTGGAAGCAGCATTCTCACCCCTAATGTCAATGCAAATAACTTTGAACTGAAGCCACAACTCATCACATTGGTCCAAAACAACTGCTCGTTTGGGGGAGGACCATTAGAGGATCCAAATCAACATCTATCTACCTTCTTAAGGATTTGTGACACTGTCAAATCCAATGGCGTGAATCCTGAAACTTACAAGCTTCTGTTGTTCCCGTTCTCATTAAGGGACAAGGCCGCACAATGGCTTGAAACTTTTCCCCAAGGAAGTATCACTAGTTGGGATGACTTGGTGACTAAATTTCTAGCCAAATTCTATCCACCCCAAAGAGTCATCAGGCTGAAAACCGAGGTGCAGACATTCAGACAATTAGATGCCGAATCCTTGTATGAAGCATGGGAGAGGTACAAAGCTCTGATCAGGAAGTGCCCACCTGAAATGTTCAGTGAGTGGGACAGATTGCAGAATTTCTATGAAGGCTTGACATTGAAATCTCAAGAGGCTTTGGATTATTCAGCAGGAGGCTCTTTACAACTAATAAAAACTGCAGAGAAAGCCCAAAATCTCATTGATATGGTGGCCAACAATCAGTATTTCTTTGCTTACCAAAGGCAACGCCAACCATCACAAAGGAAAGGAGTAATGGAGTTGGAAGGAGTGGACTCAATTCTGGCTCAAAACAAAATGATGCAGCAGCAAATTCAACAACAATTTGAGCAAATGGCCAAGAGGATTGATAGTCTCCAATTTGCAGCAGTCAACACAAGCCAATCATCAACCAAATGGGGGCAAAATGAAGAAAACCAAGAAGATCAGCAGCAGGAACAACCTCAATATGTGCACAACCAAAGCTCCAGTCAAAATGAAGTCTATAGTGACACCTACAATCCATCCTGGAAGAACCATCCAAACATAAGATAGGGAGATAACCACACTCAAAACCAGCAACCATGGCAAAGAAATTCAAACCAAAACAACTCAAGAAACAACCAAAACCACAATCAGCAAAACACTAACCCCAATCCATATAGAAAACCCCAAAACAACCACCCAAATTCCAGTTACTATCCACCCAATAACCAAACCACTAACCAAAATACCTATCATCAACCTTCAACATCTCACAACCAGCCACAAGCATCACAAGACACTCAAAGAATCTCCAATTTGGAGACATTGATGGAAAAGATGATGAAGCACCAAGAGATAATGATGGAAAAACTCATGAAAAATCAAGAAATGGCCAGACAAGATCAAGAAACAGCTAGACAAGATCAGGAAGCTGCAAGGAAAGATCAGGCCCTGGCATTCAAAAACCAAGAGACTTCAATCAGAAACTTTGAGAGACACATGGGGCAAATAGCTAAGCAAGTTTCAGAGTTGGGCGAGAAGCAACAAAATGCATCCCCCAGTACCACTGAAGACTATCCAAGGAACAAAGGAAAAGCCACAAAATGGGAGGAGTGCAAAGCAATCACAGTGGGAAGTGAGAAGACTATGAAGAAGGAAGCCATCAATCAGGACAAACACAACAGAGAAGTTCCACAAGAAGAGACAGAGGAGAGGAGTAAAGAGGATCAAGAAACCAAAAATGCACAAATTTCAAAGGGAGACAAGAACATCCTTGAATCACAACTACAAGAGAAGAAGGAAGGGATGAAGCCATATGTCCTCGAACTTCCATATCCTCAAAGATTTAAGAAAGAGAACGAGGATAAGCAATACTCAAAATTCCTGGATATATTCAAGACTCTCAGCATCAATATTCCTGTCTTGGAAGCACTTGAACAGATGCCATTATATGCCAAATTTATGAAAGAAGTACTGACAAAGAAAAGATCCCTGAAGGAAGGACAGATTGTTGAGATGACAAAGGAATGTAGTGCTATCCTCCAAAGAAAGTTGCCAGAGAAGAAAGATGATCCTGGGAGTTTTTACATACCTTGCACCATAGGAAACATAACAATAGAGAAGTCATTCTGTGACCTCGGTGCAAGCATAAACTTGATGCCTTTGTCTCTAATGAGGAAACTTCAAATTTCTGAGCTGAAGTCCACACGAATAGTTCTCCAAATGGCTGACAAATCCACTAAGCAAGCACTGGGAGTTGTGGAGAATGTGTTGGTAAAAGTGGGAAAATTCTTTCTCCCTGCTGACTTTGTTATCTCAGATATAGAAGAGGACCCTGACACTCCCATCATCCTGGGGAGGCCTTTCCTAGTTACGGGTAGAGCATTGATAGATGTGGAAAAAGGGGAATTGTTGCTGAGAGTGCATGATGAGCATCTAGCATTCCATGTTTTTAAAACCTTACCTGAACCCATTCAAGAAGACGATTTTATGAAGGATAAGGCCAGAGATCAAAGTTTGAAGGAGGCAGTCAATGAGTTAACTCCAAGACTTCTAAATCCATGCTTGAAAGCAGTAGAAATGGTGCAACAAACCAAAGAAGTCAAGGAGGAACTAGATCTAAAACCCCCAAATGAGAAATTCAGCATCCCAGATAAAGAACCACCAAGGTAGGGAGTATCTCTTGAGAAAGAAAAGAAGAAGAGGCCAAAAGGGTGGAGAAACAAGAAGATCCCTACTGAAGGCTTTTCACCAGGGGATAAAGTAGTGTTAAACACCCAACCAATGAAGGTGTCTCCACAATCATCTGAATATTACACTGTGAACCGGGTCCTTTCACTTGAACACCTAGAGATCACCAAAGAGGAGACTGGAAGGAAGTTCACAGTAAGAGGAGAAAAGTTGAGGCACTATGATTTTCAACCCCCATGATCAAAGAATGAAGGATGTCAAGCTAGTGACATTAAAAGAGCGCTTGTTGGGAGGCAACCCAACCTGAGATAGTTTCCTTTTTCTAGCTTATTTCAATAAGAAGGGTGAATAATTGGTCTGTAATGCAAGGAGCTAAGTTTGGTGTTTCACACCAAAATAAGTTAAGGAAGAATGAATGATTTTAAGTTTGGTGTTCCACCATAATTTAACTAAAAGCACATTCTCACCTTATGCAGAATGCTAACTCCAAGCAACTAGACAATTCATTCAACCATCTGGTTATTTTCTAGTTTTCAGTTCCATTACTTTTAGCAAGATCAAGAAAATCCATAACTAGTTGAGTTGATGCATGCAAAATAGTGGCAAGGAACTAAGTTTGGTGTTCACACACCAAAGTAAGTTCGAGAAGCCATAATCATTTTTAAACTAACCAGTTGCACAAAGGCTTGAGAAGCAAGCAACCTTTGAGAATTGTGCAGGAAACTAACCACCATTTGAAGACATTATGCATCATAGCTCAAAAGGGGCACAACAGAAGGAAGGACAAAAGAACTGCAAACCAATAGGTTTTATCTATACTTAACTTCTGCTGTTGAGAAATGATTTGATTTATGTCTTGCTAAAGTGTTCATCTAGTATAGGCAGAATCACTCTTTGCAATAAGTAAGCTAGTCTAAGTGTGTGCTTGTGTGTTTACTTTCACCTAACTAAATGCATGCTTCGTCCCCTGCATCCTCAATTCAATAAAAGAAATGTTTGGAATGTGAAGTAAGATAGTTCTTTGTTAGCTGAAAGTACAATAATAGTGAGTGGTGGTATGAATGTATGATTGTATGATAGCTCACTTTTAGTGAATAAAAGAACTAGACTGTCTCCTTTTAAGTAGAAAGTAGCTCACTGTCTATGAATCTCAATCAAATAAAAGTCCTTGGTTGAAAAGAAAAACCAAAAAGAGAAAAGAAAAAGCCAAAGGTGGCAGCAAAACAAAAGAAAAAAAAAAGAAATAAAGCTAGACACCAATAGCTTCAACCTTAGAATATATGCCTGTGGTGTCTTTGTACTAGGATCTGCTTGGATTATTAAGTTCTTTGGAGTGCATCAACACTTGGTAACTTGGGTTAACTAACCCGGGATTATCAACTGAAAGTCCACTATCAAGAGCAACCTAGATACAAGACATTTAGTAACCCAAAGAGGTGCTGGGCATCAATGTTCTAAGAAGGCATGTGAGCCAAGTGTCTAAAGTGAATAATGTGTCAAGCATAAATAAAGAAAAGAGCTTGTTACACATGACACTGAACTAAAGCTTATAAAGAAAAAAATTCAGTAAACAAGGACAAAGGAATAATGAGAGGTCATAGCAGTGTCTTGCTTGATGCTTAGAGAGAACTTTCTAGGCCTACTTGTCAATAAGAAGTGAGTAGTTACACATCTGCATAAAACCCCATGAGCTACCAATAACACTCTGCTAACATGAGCATTCTCTTTTGTTTTCATTCTGTCTTCTTAATAACTCTTTTCTTGCTTGGGGACAAGCAAGTTTTAAGTTTGGTGTTGTGATGACAAGTCATCTTAGCCTAGTTTCACTAGTCTTTTTCCTTTGTTTTTATTTGGTTTTATGCACTTTCTTAAGCCACAAGTAAGCTAATTGGATTGAATTTCATTTTTCCTTTGATTCAATCAACCATGGATGAATTGATGCATTTTCATGAGTTTTTGTGCCATAATTGCTTGTGTGACAAGAAGAAGGATAACTCTCATGATTATGGCATAGCTTTGATACAATTGTTGATTGATGACAGGAGGAATAAAGTTTGGAAGAAGGTTGCAAGAATGGGCTTGAAAAGAGGAGTTCACGTTTGAGCTGACGTTTGCCTCAAACGTCAACTCAAACGTGAGTAGCAGATGAAGAATACCCTGGAGAAGAGCCAACGTTTGAGCCAACGTTTGACCTCAAACGTTGAGGCAAACGTTGGCTGAAGAAGAAGCTCCTAGAAGGCAACGTTTGCGCCAACGTTTGCCTCAAATGTGAGGTTAAATATTGGTGCCTAAAAGGAAGAAAAATGGCACTCCTGGAAGGGCAACGTTTGTGCCAACGTTGCCTCAAACGTGAGGTCAAACGTTGGCACCTAAAAGAGGAGAGTTGGAGCTTCTGGGCAGCGATGTTTAAGCCAATGTTTGCCTCAAACGTGAGATCAAACATTGGCTACATTTTGGCTAGAAAGAGCATGGAAGAGCACCCCTGATTGATGAGTTAGATGAGCCACGTTTGTGCCAACGTTTGCCTCAAACGTTGGGCCAAACGTTGGCCAAAAAGAGAGCCTGGGGTGATCCACGTTTGAGCTCACGTTTGACCTCAAACGTTGAGCCAAACATGGAGGACAGCAAATGGACTTGGCTGCATAATTTGACACAAGTGACGTTTGAGTCAACGTTTGCCTCAAAAGTTGGCTCAAACGTGAATGGTTCATGGCCTGGTTCACTAATGGATTTCTTCCCAACACCAAGAGCAATCAACGGAGGCTACTATCAACCCAATTACATCAAGACTAAAGGCCCAATTCAAGGCTTAATGATCATTTGAAGAAAGTGTATAAATAGCTTAGGATTTGAAGTTTCAAGAGAGCTTCCTTTTTAGAATTTTCAATACTTGCAGTAGAGAGCTCACCTTAGTAGTTGCTCTTAGAATTTGAGAGTTCCTGGGAAGGAGAATTGAATTCTCTTCCTCTGGGTTGTTTTTGTTTTCTTTTCTACACACTTTGTTTGAGTCTTGAGTGTTGAGAATTGAAGGAATTCTGTTTCAATCTCACCTTGAGATCTCTCTGTTTTGATTTATTGCATCATTGAGAATTTGCGATGTCACTTCTTTTCTTCTACTGCTGGATCTTTACTTTTCTTGCAATTGAATTCTCAATTTGGATCTAGGAAGGTATTGAGATCTAGACTTGGTTATCTAGTCTCTTGGGTCCTGAGATCTGGAGTTTTCATTTTAATTTCTCTGTTGAACGCTTCTTCAAGCAATTTACGTTTCCAGTTGAGATCCGTTTCATTTTAATTCCTCTTTTACTTATCTACTTGTTGAGATTTACTTTTCTCTGTTTAATTTCTGCAAATCCAATTCCCAATTCCCTTTACAATTCAAGCCATTTACATTTCTTGCACTTTAAGATTCTGCAATTTACATTTCTTGCGATCTAAGTTTCTGCAATTTATATTACTTGCACTTTAAGATTTAGCTTATTTACTTTCTTTGCTCTTTAATTTTCTGCAATCTACCCCTCTCCCTTTATTTTCCATGCAATTTAAATTCTGGTAATCACAAATCACTCAATCAACTCTTGATTTGCTTGACTAAATCAACCACTAAACTAAAATTGCTCAATCCTTCAATCCCTGTGGGATCGACCTCACTCACGTGAGTTATTATTACTTGATGCGACCCGGTGCACTTGCCGGTGAGTTTTGTGTCGGATCGTTTTCCGCACATCAAGTTTTTGGCGCCGTTGCCGGGGATTGAATAGATTGACAATGATTAAGTGAGGTGGTAGTTTAGATCAAGCACTTTTTCTTTTCTGTTTCTCTAATTTTTGACTGACACACTAACTGTTTGAAATTTTGCTTAAACTAAACTTCATTCTAGCAATAGATTGTGGTGTTACTGGTGGTGTTTCTTTTGTTTTGTTTGTATGTCAGGTACAGGGAGATCCATTCCTGTTTTATCTGAAACTGACCAGAGAACTCTTAGAAGGTTAAGAAGAGCTGAAAGAGGGAAAAATATTATTGGAGAAGAAGAATCTGAGGAAGAATATCACGAGATGGAAGGAGATCCATCTAATCCAGGAGGAGGGGTTAACAATAACCCACAACAGAGGAGAGTACTGGCCTCCTATACCTTTGCAAATGCTAGACATTGTGGAAGCAGCATTCTCACCCCTAATGTCAATGCAAATAACTTTGAACTGAAGCCACAACTCATCACATTGGTCCAAAACAACTGCTCGTTTGGGGGAGGACCATTGGAGGATCCAAATCAACATCTATCTACCTTCTTAAGGATTTGTGACACTGTTGATGGTATTTTTGTGGAAAAACGAATTTTCCAAAACACCTAAAACTCACCGGCAAGTATACCGGGTCATATCAAGTAGTAAAACTCACTTAGAGTGAGGTCGATCCCACGAGGATTGATGGATCAAGCAACTTTAGTGGGTGATTAGTTTATTCAAGCTAACATTTAGTGATTTGAGTGACAATTAAAGCAACTGAAAGTAAACGACAAGAAAATTTAGAGTGTAGAAAGTAAATTGGACAGAAACTTAAAGAGCAAGAAATGTAAATTGCAAGAATCTTTAAATGACAAGAATTGTAAATTGCATGAAATGTAAAGGGGAGTGGATGCTGGAAATTAAAGAAAGGAATAGATCAAAGCTTAGAACAATGACAGAGAATTAAACTTGCATGAAAAGTAAAATGGAAGCAATAATTCAAGCAACTGGAAATTTAAATTGCAGGAAGAATAAAAGGGACTGGGTGCTGGGAGCAATGTAAACAGAGAAACAAAATTTCAGTGAATAAGAACTTAGATCAATTACAAGAATTGTAAATTGGAAGCAATGCAACAGAAAGTAAAAATGCTTGAGTAAATGCTTTGAAGAATTTGAAAACAGAAGAGCGATGCTTAAGTTGCAGCAATTTAAAAGTATGTTGAAGATCTCAGGAGTGGAAGAGACTAGAAAACAAGTCTAGATCTCAAATCCTTCCTTGATCCAACAAGAACAATTGCAAAAGAAATTAAAGAAAAGTAAATTGCAGAAGCAAAGAGAAGATGAAGCAATAAACAGGAATGGAAATTTAATTGTGCAGAGAAAGTAAACAAGAAAATTCTCAAGGTGAGATTGAAACAGAATTTCTTCAATTCTCAACCCAAGATTCAAAACAAGAATGAAAACTAAGAGAGAGCTCTCTAATGGGGCTCCCCTATACTCTCTAAAATCCAGCTCCCTTTTGAAAATGGGAATGATGCCTTTATATAGGCTTTTACAAAATAAAATGAAATTGAAATGAAAAACAAATTAAATGAAAATCCTAATTCTAGCTTGTTCTTGTGCCTTTGAGTGATGATGTGGGCTTTGCTTGCTTTGGATTTGAGGAAGAGTGGGTCTAGATGGCCTTGGTTCAATTGGTGAAGAGATGAGTTCAAAAGGAATTTTAATTGAATTTTGGCCCATGTGAAAATTGCTTGAGGAAGGCATCAGGGGAAAGCTCAGCTCACAAAGTGAGCTGAGCATTGGTGTCTTGGTGCCATTTTGTTGCGCGCTCCACTCCCTGGCCGTGTCAAAATTGCTTGTGTGATGCCCATGGGTAGCGCTCAGCTCACTTTGTGAGCTGAGCATTGGTGCTTCCAAGGGGAGGTCCCAAGTTCAAGCCTTGGAGCATGCACTTGCAACTTATTTTCTTTGAATTTTTCCTTGTAAGCTCTCGATAATGCTCACTTTGTAAGCTGAGCTTTGTGCCTTGGTCCCTTGAGAGAAAGCGCTCCCTTGGTTTCCTTGTGTCTCCCTCTTCGAATCTTGGTGGTTGCACTTTGGTCTATTTTTGCTTATTTTTAGCCCTTAAAGATGCATCTCGTTCGTGCCTCAATTTCATGCCAAATATAGATTGCCATACATCGTTGGAAAGCTCTGAACGTCAGCTTTCCAACGCAACTGGAAGCACATCAATCGGACCTCTGTAGCTCAAGTTATAGCCCTTTGAAGTAGGCATGGTCATGCTATGAGCGCCCAGATTTTAACTTAGCCAAAATTTTGCTTTCCAAGCTCATTTTGCACTCTTGTAGCGCTCTGCTCACTTTGTGAGCTGATTGCCTATTTTCCTTTTATTTGGTCATGGGCCACGCTTTTAAAAGCGTGGCCTAAGGCTCCAAAGTGTGCTCCAACTTCAAAGTGTTCCCCAAAGCTCTTTTTTTCTCCTTTTTAGCTTATTTTGTGCTTCTTTGCTTCTTTTTCTTCTTATTTCCTACAAGATTTATAAAATTAAAAGATCAAGAAAATATACCATTTAAGCACAAAAGCATTCAATATTTAAGCACAAATCATTAATTTCTTCTATGAAAAAGCATAGAAAAACATGACATGGTGACATGTCATCAACTGTCAAATCCAATGGCGTGAATCCTGAAACTTACAAGCTTCTGCTATTCCCGTTCTCATTAAGGGACAAGGCCGCACAATGGCTTGAAACTTTTCCCCAAGGAAGTATCACTAGTTGGGATGACTTGGTGACTAAATTTCTAGCCAAATTCTATCCACCCCAAAGAGTCATCAGGCTGAAAACTGAGGTGCAGACATTCACACAATTAGATGCCGAATCCTTGTATGAAGCATGGGAGAGGTACAAAGCTCTTATCAGGAAGTGCCCACCTGGAATGTTCAGTGAGTGGGACAGATTGCAGAATTTCTATGAAGGCTTGACATTGAAATCTCAAGAGGCTTTGGATTATTCAGCAGGAGGCTCTTTACAACTAATGAAAACTGCAGAGGAAGCCCAAAATCTCATTGATATGGTGGCCAATAATCAGTATTTCTTTGCTTACCAAAGGCAACGCCAACCATCACAAAGGAAAGGAGTGATGGAGTTGGAAGGAGTGGACTCAGTTCTGGCTCAAAACAAAATGATGCAGCAGCAAATTCAACAACAATTTGAGCAAATGGCCAAGAGGATTGATAGTCTCCAATTTGCAGCAGTCAACACAAGCCAATCATCAACCAAATGGGGGCAAAATGAAGAAAACCAAGAAGATCAGCAGCAGGAACAACCTCAATATGTGCACAACCAAAGCTCCAGTCAAAATGAAGTCTATAGTGACACCTACAATCCATCCTGGAAGAACCATCCAAACATAAGATAGGGAGATAACCACACTCAAAACCAGCAACCATGGCAAAGAAATTCAAACCAAAACAACTCAAGAAACAACCAAAACCACAATCAGCAAAACACTAACCCCAATCCATATAGAAAACCCCAAAACAACCACCCAAATTCCAGTTACTATCCACCCAATAACCAAACCACTAACCAAAATACCTATCATCAACCTTCAACATCTCACAACCAGCCACAAGCATCACAAGACACTCAAAGAATCTCCAATTTGGAGACATTGATGGAAAAGATGATGAAGCACCAAGAGATAATGATGGAAAAACTCATGAAAAATCAAGAAATGGCCAGACAAGATCAAGAAACAGCTAGACAAGATCAGGAAGCTGCAAGGAAAGATCAGGCCCTGGCATTCAAAAACCAAGAGACTTCAATCAGAAACTTTGAGAGACACATAGGGCAAATAGCTAAGCAAGTTTCAGAGTTGGGCGAGAAGCAACAAAATGCATCCCCCAGTACCACTGAAGACTATCCAAGGAACAAAGGAAAAGCCACAAAATGGGAGGAGTGCAAAGCAATCACAGTGGGAAGTGAGAAGACTATGAAGAAGGAAGCCATCAATCAGGACAAACACAACAGAGAAGTTCCACAAGAAGAGACAGAGGAGAGGAGTAAAGAGGATCAAGAAACCAAAAATGCACAAATTTCAAAGGGAGACAAGAACATCCTTGAATCACAACTACAAGAGAAGAAGGAAGGGATGAAGCCATATGTCCTCGAACTTCCATATCCTCAAAGATTTAAGAAAGAGAACGAGGATAAGCAATACTCAAAATTCCTGGATATATTCAAGACTCTCAGCATCAATATTCCTGTCTTGGAAGCACTTGAACAGATGCCATTATATGCCAAATTTATGAAAGAAGTACTGACAAAGAAAAGATCCCTGAAGGAAGGATAGATTGTTGAGATGACAAAGGAATGCAGTGCTATCCTCCAAAGAAAGTTGCCAGAGAAGAAAGATGATCCTGGGAGTTTTTACATACCTTGCACCATAGGAAACATAACAATAGAGAAGTCATTCTGTGACCTCGGTGCAAGCATAAACTTGATGCCTTTGTCTCTAATGAGGAAACTTCAAATTTCTGAGCTGAAGTCCACACGAATAGTTCTCCAAATGGCTGACAAATCCACTAAGCAAGCACTGGGAGTTGTGGAGAATGTGTTGGTAAAACTGGAAAAATTCTTTCTCCCTGCTGACTTTGTTATCTCAGACATAGAAGAGGACCCTGACACTCCCATCATCCTGGGGAGGCCTTTCCTAGCTACGGGTAGAGCATTGATAGATGTGGAAAAAGGGGAATTGTTGCTGAGAGTGTATGATGAGCATCTAGCATTCCATGTTTTTAAAACCTTACATGAACCCATTCAAGAAGACGATTTTATGAAGGATAAGGCCAGAGATCAAAGTTTGAAGGAGGCAGTCAATGAGTTAACTCCAAGACTTCTAAACCCATGCTTGAAAGCAGTAGAAATGGTGCAACAAACCAAAGAAGTCAAGGAGGAACTAGATCTAAAACCCCCAAATGAGAAGTTCAGCATCCCAGATAAAGAACCACCAAGGCAGGGAGTATCTCTTGAGAAAGAAAAGAAGAAGAGGCCAAAAGGGTGGAGAAACAAGAAGATCCCTACTGAAGGCTTTTCACCAGGGGATAAAGTAGTGTTAAACACCCAACCAATGAAGGTGTCTCCACAATCATCTGAATATTACACTGTGAACCGGGTCCTTTTACTTGAACACCTAGAGATCACCAAAGAGGAGACTGGAAGGAAGTTCACAGTAAGAGGAGAAAAGTTGAGGCACTATGATTTTCAACCCCCATGATCAAAGAATGAAGGATGTCAAGCTAGTGACATTAAAAGAGCACTTGTTGGGAGGCAACCCAACCTGAGGTAGTTTCCTTTTTCTAGCTTATTTCAATAAGAAGGGTGAATAATTGGTCTGTAATGCAAGGAGCTAAGTTTGGTGTTTCACACCAAAATAAGTTAAGGGAGAATGAATGATTTTAAGTTTGGTGTTCCACCATAATTTAACTAAAAGCACATTCTCACCTTATGCAGAATGCTAACTCCAAGCAACTAGACAATTCATTCAACCATCTGGTTATTTTCTAGTTTTCAGTTCCATTACTTTTAGCAAGATCAAGAAAATCCATAACTGGTTGAGTTGATGCATGCAAAATAGTGGCAAGGAACTAAGTTTGGTGTTCACACACCAAAGTAAGTTCGAGAAGCCATAATCATTTTTAAACTAACCAGTTGCACAAAGGCTTGAGAAGCAAGCAACCTTTGAGAATTGTGCAGGAAACTAACCACCATTTGAAGACATTATGCATCATAGCTCAAAAGGGGCACAACAGAAGGAAGGACAAAAGAACTGCAAACCAATAGGTTGTATCTATACTTAACTTCTGCTGTTGAGAAATGATTTGATTTTTGTCTTGCTAAAGTGTTCATCTAGTATAGGCAGAATCACTCTTTGCAATAAGTAAGCTAGTCTAAGTGTGTGCTTGTGTGTTTACTTTCACCTAACTAAATGCATGCTTCGTCCCCTGCATCCTCAATTCAATAAAAGAAATGTTTGGAATGTGAAGTAAGATAGTTCTTTGTTAGCTGAAAGTACAATAATAGTGAGTGGTGGTATGAATGTATGATTGTATGATAGCTCACTTTTAGTGAATAAAAGAACTAGAATGTCTCCTTTTAAGTAGAAAGTAGCTCACTGTCTATGAATCTCAATCAAATAAAAGTCCTTGGTTGAAAAGAAAAACCAAAAAGAGAAAAGAAAAAGCCAAAGGTGGCAGCAGAACAAAAGAAAAAAAAAAAGAAATAAAGCTAGACACCAATAGCTTCAACCTTAGAATATATGCCTGTGGTATCTTTGTACTAGGATCTGCTTGGATTATTAAGTTCTTTGGAGTGCATCAACACTTGGTAACTTGGGTTAACTAACCCGGGATTATCAACTGAAAGTCCACTATCAAGAGCAACCTAGATACAAGACATTTAGTAACCCAAAGAGGTGCTGGGCATCAATGTTCTAAGAAGGCATGTGAGCCAAGTGTCTAAAGTGAATAATGTGTCAAGCATAAATAAAGAAAAGAGCTTGTTACACATGACACTGAACTAAAGCTTATAAAGAAAAAAATTCAGTAAACAAGGACAAAGGAATAATGAGAGGTCATAGCAGTGTCTTGCTTGATGCTTAGAGAGAACTTTCTAGGCCTACTTGTCAATAAGAAGTGAGTAGTTACACATCTGCATAAAACCCCATGAGCTACCAATAACACTCTGCTAACATGAGCATTCTCTTTTGTTTTCATTCTGTCTTCTTAATAACTCTTTTCTTGCTTGGGGACAAGCAAGTTTTAAGTTTGGTGTTGTGATGACAAGTCATCTTAGCCTAGTTTCACTAGTCTTTTTCCTTTGTTTTTATTTGGTTTTATGCACTTTCTTAAGCCACAAGTAAGCTAATTGGATTGAATTTCATTTTTCCTTTGATTCAATCAACCATGGATGAATTGATGCATTTTCATGAGTTTTTGTGCCATAATTGCTTGTGTGACAAGAAGAAGGATAACTCTCATGATTATGGCATAGCTTTGATACAATTGTTGATTGATGATAGGAGGAATAAAGCTTGGAAGAAGGTTGCAAGAATGGGCTTGAAAAGAGGAGTTCACGTTTGAGCTGACGTTTGCCTCAAACGTCAACTCAAACGTGAGTAGCAGATGAAGAATACCCTGGAGAAGAGCCAACGTTTGAGCCAACGTTTGACCTCAAACGTTGAGGCAAACGTTGGCTGAAGAAGAAGCTCCTAGAAGGCAACGTTTGCGCCAACGTTTGCCTCAAACGTGAGGTCAAACGTTGGCGCCTAAAAGGAAGAAAAATGGCACTCCTGGAAGGGCAACGTTTGCGCCAACGTTTGCCTCAAACGTGAGGTCAAACGTTGGCGCCTAAAAGAGGAGAGTTGGAGCTTCTGGGCAGCGACGTTTAAGCCAACGTTTGCCTCAAACGTGAGGTCAAACGTTGACTACATTTTGGCAAGAAAGAGCATGGAAGAGCACCCCTGATTGATGAGTTAGATGAGCCACGTTTGCGCCAACGTTTGCCTCAAACGTTGGGCCAAACGTTGGCCAAAAAGAGAGCCTAGGGTGATCCACGTTTGAGCTCACGTTTGACCTCAAACATTGAGCCAAACGTGGAGGACAGCAAATGGACTTGGCTGCATAATTTGACACAAGTGACGTTTGAGTCAACGTTTGCCTCAAACGTTGGCTCAAACATGAATGGTTCATGGCCTGGTTCACTAATGGATTTCTTCCCAACACCAAGAGCAATCAACGGAGGCTACTATCAACCCAATTACATCAAGACTAAAGGCCCAATTCAAGGCTTAATGATCATTTGAAGAAAGTGTATAAATAGCTTAGGATTTGAAGTTTCAAGAGAGCTTCCTTTTTAGAATTTTCAATACTTGCAGTAGAGAGCTCACCTTAGTAGTTGCTCTTAGAATTTGAGAGTTCCTGGGAAGGAGAATTGAATTCTCTTCCTCTGGGTTGTTTTTGTTTTCTTTTCTACACACTTTGTTTGAGTCTTGAGTGTTGAGAATTGAAGGAATTCTGTTTCAATCTCACCTTGAGATCTCTCTGTTTTGATTTATTGCATCATTGAGAATTTGCGATGTCACTTCTTTTCTTCTACTGCTGGATCTTTACTTTTCTTGCAATTGAATTCTCAATTTGGATCTAGGAAGGTATTGAGATCTAGACTTGGTTATCTAGTCTCTTGGGTCCTGAGATCTGGAGTTTTCATTTTAATTTCTCTGTTGAACGCTTCTTCAAGCAATTTACGTTTCCAGTTGAGATCCGTTTCATTTTAATTCCTCTTTTACTTATCTACTTGTTGAGATTTACTTTTCTCTGTTTAATTTCTGCAAATCCAATTCCCAATTCCCTTTACAATTCAAGCCATTTACATTTCTTGCACTTTAAGATTCTGCAATTTACATTTCTTGCGATCTAAGTTTCTGCAATTTATATTACTTGCACTTTAAGATTTAGCTTATTTACTTTCTTTGCTCTTTAATTTTCTGCAATCTACCCCTCTCCCTTTATTTTCCATGCAATTTAAATTCTGGTAATCACAAATCACTCAATCAACTCTTGATTTGCTTGACTAAATCAACCACTAAACTAAAATTGCTCAATCCTTCAATCCCTGTGGGATCGACCTCACTCACGTGAGTTATTATTACTTGATGCGACCCGGTGCACTTGCCGGTGAGTTTTGTGTCGGATCGTTTTCCGCACATCAAGTTTTTGGCGCCGTTGCCGGGGAATGAATAGATTGACAATGATTAAGTGAGGTGGTAGTTTAGATCAAGCACTTTTTCTTTTCTGTTTCTCTAATTTTTGACTGACACACTAACTGTTTGAAATTTTGCTTAAACTAAACTTCATTCTAGCAATAGATTGTGGTGTTACTGGTGGTGTTTCTTTTGTTTTGTTTGTATGTCAGGTACAGGGAGATCCATTCCTGTTTTATCTGAAACTGACCAGAGAACTCTTAGAAGGTTAAGAAGAGCTGAAAGAGGGAAAAATATTATTGGAGAAGAAGAATCTGAGGAAGAATATCACGAGATGGAAGGAGATCCATCTAATCCAGGAGGAGGGGTTAACAATAACCCACAACAGAGGAGAGTACTGGCCTCCTATACCTTTGCAAATGCTAGACATTGTGGAAGCAGCATTCTCACCCCTAATGTCAATGCAAATAACTTTGAACTGAAGCCACAACTCATCACATTGGTCCAAAACAACTGCTCGTTTGGGGGAGGACCATTGGAGGATCCAAATCAACATCTATCTACCTTCTTAAGGATTTGTGACACTGTTGATGGTATTTTTGTGGAAAAACGAATTTTCCAAAACACCTAAAACTCACCGGCAAGTATACCGGGTCGTATCAAGTAGTAAAACTCACTTAGAGTGAGGTCGATCCCACGAGGATTGATGGATCAAGCAACTTTAGTGGGTGATTAGTTTAGTCAAGCTAACATTTAGTGATTTGAGTGACAATTAAAGCAACTGAAAGTAAACGACAAGAAAATTTAGAGTGTAGAAAGTAAATTGGACAGAAACTTAAAGAGCAAGAAATGTAAATTGCAAGAATCTTTAAATGACAAGAATTGTAAATTGCATGAAATGTAAAGGGGAGTGGATGCTGGAAATTAAAGAAAGGAATAGATCAAAGCTTAGAACAATGACAGAGAATTAAACTTGCATGAAAAGTAAAATGGAAGCAATAATTCAAGCAACTGGAAATTTAAATTGCAGGAAGAATAAAAGGGACTGGGTGCTGGGAGCAATGTAAACAGAGAAACAAAATTTCAGTGAATAAGAACTTAGATCAATTACAAGAATTGTAAATTGGAAGCAATGCAACAGAAAGTAAAAATGCTTGAGTAAATGCTTTGAAGAATTTGAAAACAGAAGAGCGATGCTTAAGTTGCAGCAATTTAAAAGTATGTTGAAGATCTCAGGAGTGGAAGAGACTAGAAAACAAGTCTAGATCTCAAATCCTTCCTTGATCCAACAAGAACAATTGCAAAAGAAATTAAAGAAAAGTAAATTGCAGAAGCAAAGAGAAGATGAAGCAATAAACAGGAATGGAAATTTAATTGTGCAGAGAAAGTAAACAAGAAAATTCTCAAGGTGAGATTGAAACAGAATTTCTTCAATTCTCAACCCAAGATTCAAAACAAGAATGAAAACTAAGAGAGAGCTCTCTAATGGAGCTCCCCTATACTCTCTAAAATCCAGCTCCCTTTTGAAAATGGGAATGATGCCTTTATATAGGCTTTTACAAAATAAAATGAAATTGAAATGAAAAACAAATTAAATGAAAATCCTAATTCTAGCTTGTTCTTGTGCCTTTGAGTGATGATGTGGGCTTTGCTTGCTTTGGATTTGAGGAAGAGTGGGTCTAGATGGCCTTGGTTCAATTGGTGAAGAGATGAGTTCAAAAGGAATTTTAATTGAATTTTGGCCCATGTGAAAATTGCTTGAGGAAGGCATCAGGGGAAAGCTCAGCTCACAAAGTGAGCTGAGCATTGGTGTCTTGGTGCCATTTTGTTGCGCGCTCCACTCCCTGGCCGTGTCAAAATTGCTTGTGTGATGCCCATGGGTAGCGCTCAGCTCACTTTGTGAGCTGAGCATTGGTGCTTCCAAGGGGAGGTCCCAAGTTCAAGCCTTGGAGCATGCACTTGCAACTTATTTTCTTTGAATTTTTCCTTGTAAGCTCTCGATAATGCTCACTTTGTAAGCTGAGCTTTGTGCCTTGGTCCCTTGAGAGAAAGCGCTCCCTTGGTTTCCTTGTGTCTCCCTCTTCGAATCTTGGTGGTTGCACTTTGGTCTATTTTTGCTTATTTTTAGCCCTTAAAGATGCATCTCGTTCGTGCCTCAATTTCATGCCAAATATAGATTGCCATACATCGTTGGAAAGCTCTGAACGTCAGCTTTCCAACGCAACTAGAAGCACATCAATCGGACATCTGTAGCTCAAGTTATAGCCCTTTGAAGTAGGCATGGTCATGCTATGAGCGCCCAGATTTTAACTTAGCCAAAATTTTGCTTTCCAAGCTCATTTTGCACTCTTGTAGCGCTCTGCTCACTTTGTGAGCTGATTGCCTATTTTCCTTTTATTTGGTCATGGGCCACGCTTTTAAAAGCGTGGCCTAAGGCTCCAAAGTGTGCTCCAACTTCAAAGTGTTCCCCAAAGCTCTTTTTTTCTCCTTTTTAGCTTATTTTGTGCTTCTTTGCTTCTTTTTCTTCTTATTTCCTACAAGATTTATAAAATTAAAAGATCAAGAAAATATACCATTTAAGCACAAAAGCATTCAATATTTAAGCACAAATCATTAATTTCTTCTATGAAAAAGCATAGAAAAACATGACATGGTGACATGTCATCAACTGTCAAATCCAATGGCGTGAATCCTGAAACTTACAAGCTTCTGCTATTCCCGTTCTCATTAAGGGACAAGGCCGCACAATGGCTTGAAACTTTTCCCCAAGGAAGTATCACTAGTTGGGATGACTTGGTGACTAAATTTCTAGCCAAATTCTATCCACCCCAAAGAGTCATCAGGCTGAAAACTGAGGTGCAGACATTCACACAATTAGATGCCGAATCCTTGTATGAAGCATGGGAGAGGTACAAAGCTCTTATCAGGAAGTGCCCACCTGGAATGTTCAGTGAGTGGGACAGATTGCAGAATTTCTATGAAGGCTTGACATTGAAATCTCAAGAGGCTTTGGATTATTCAGCAGGAGGCTCTTTACAACTAATGAAAACTGCAGAGGAAGCCCAAAATCTCATTGATATGGTGGCCAATAATCAGTATTTCTTTGCTTACCAAAGGCAACGCCAACCATCACAAAGGAAAGGAGTGATGGAGTTGGAAGGAGTGGACTCAATTCTGGCTCAAAACAAAATGATGCAGCAGCAAATTCAACAACAATTTGAGCAAATGGCCAAGAGGATTGATAGTCTCCAATTTGCAGCAGTCAACACAAGCCAATCATCAACCAAATGGGGGCAAAATGAAGAAAACCAAGAAGATCAGCAGCAGGAACAACCTCAATATGTGCACAACCAAAGCTCCAGTCAAAATGAAGTCTATAGTGACACCTACAATCCATCCTGGAAGAACCATCCAAACATAAGATAGGGAGATAACCACACTCAAAACCAGCAACCATGGCAAAGAAATTCAAACCAAAACAACTCAAGAAACAACCAAAACCACAATCAGCAAAACACTAACCCCAATCCATATAGAAAACCCCAAAACAACCACCCAAATTCCAGTTACTATCCACCCAATAACCAAACCACTAACCAAAATACCTATCATCAACCTTCAACATCTCACAACCAGCCACAAGCATCACAAGACACTCAAAGAATCTCCAATTTGGAGACATTGATGGAAAAGATGATGAAGCACCAAGAGATAATGATGGAAAAACTCATGAAAAATCAAGAAATGGCCAGACAAGATCAAGAAACAGCTAGACAAGATCAGGAAGCTGCAAGGAAAGATCAGGCCCTGGCATTCAAAAACCAAGAGACTTCAATCAGAAACTTTGAGAGACACATGGGGCAAATAGCTAAGCAAGTTTCAGAGTTGGGCGAGAAGCAACAAAATGCATCCCCCAGTACCACTGAAGACTATCCAAGGAACAAAGGAAAAGCCACAAAATGGGAGGAGTGCAAAGCAATCACAGTGGGAAGTGAGAAGACTATGAAGAAGGAAGCCATCAATCAGGACAAACACAACAGAGAAGTTCCACAAGAAGAGACAGAGGAGAGGAGTAAAGAGGATCAAGAAACCAAAAATGCACAAATTTCAAAGGGAGACAAGAACATCCTTGAATCACAACTACAAGAGAAGAAGGAAGGGATGAAGCCATATGTCCTCGAACTTCCATATCCTCAAAGATTTAAGAAAGAGAACGAAGATAAGCAATACTCAAAATTCCTGGATATATTCAAGACTCTCAGCATCAATATTCCTGTCTTGGAAGCACTTGAACAGATGCCATTATATGCCAAATTTATGAAAGAAGTACTGACAAAGAAAAGATCCCTGAAGGAAGGATAGATTGTTGAGATGACAAAGGAATGCAGTGCTATCCTCCAAAGAAAGTTGCCAGAGAAGAAAGATGATCCTGGGAGTTTTTACATACCTTGCACCATAGGAAACATAACAATAGAGAAGTCATTCTGTGACCTCGGTGCAAGCATAAACTTGATGCCTTTGTCTCTAATGAGGAAACTTCAAATTTCTGAGCTGAAGTCCACACGAATAGTTCTCCAAATGGCTGACAAATCCACTAAGCAAGCACTGGGAGTTGTGGAGAATGTGTTGGTAAAACTGGAAAAATTCTTTCTCCCTGCTGACTTTGTTATCTCAGACATAGAAGAGGACCCTGACACTCCCATCATCCTGGGGAGGCCTTTCCTAGCTACGGGTAGAGCATTGATAGATGTGGAAAAAGGGGAATTGTTGCTGAGAGTGCATGATGAGCATCTAGCATTCTATGTTTTTAAAACCTTACATGAACCCATTCAAGAAGACGATTTTATGAAGGATAAGGCCAGAGATCAAAGTTTGAAGGAGGCAGTCAATGAGTTAACTCCAAGACTTCTAAACCCATGCTTGAAAGCAGTAGAAATGGTGCAACAAACCAAAGAAGTCAAGGAGGAACTAGATCTAAAACCCCCAAATGAGAAATTCAGCATCCCAGATAAAGAACCACCAAGGCAGGGAGTATCTCTTGAGAAAGAAAAGAAGAAGAGGCCAAAAGGGTGGAGAAACAAGAAGATCCCTACTGAAGGCTTTTCACCAGGGGATAAAGTAGTGTTAAACACCCAACCAATGAAGGTGTCTCCACAATCATCTGAATATTACACTGTGAACCGGGTCCTTTTACTTGAACACCTAGAGATCACCAAAGAGGAGACTGGAAGGAAGTTCACAATAAGAGGAGAAAAGTTGAGGCACTATGATTTTCAACCCCCATGATCAAAGAATGAAGGATGTCAAGCTAGTGACATTAAAAGAGCACTTGTTGGGAGGCAACCCAACCTGAGGTAGTTTCCTTTTTCTAGCTTATTTCAATAAGAAGGGTGAATAATTGGTCTGTAATGCAAGGAGCTAAGTTTGGTGTTTCACACCAAAATAAGTTAAGGGAGAATGAATGATTTTAAGTTTGGTGTTCCACCATAATTTAACTAAAAGCACATTCTCACCTTATGCAGAATGCTAACTCCAAGCAACTAGACAATTCATTCAACCATCTGGTTATTTTCTAGTTTTCAGTTCCATTACTTTTAGCAAGATCAAGAAAATCCATAACTGGTTGAGTTGATGCATGCAAAATAGTGGCAAGGAACTAAGTTTGGTGTTCACACACCAAAGTAAGTTCGAGAAGCCATAATCATTTTTAAACTAACCAGTTGCACAAAGGCTTGAGAAGCAAGCAACCTTTGAGAATTGTGCAGGAAACTAACCACCATTTGAAGACATTATGCATCATAGCTCAAAAGGGGCACAACAGAAGGAAGGACAAAAGAACTGCAAACCAATAGGTTGTATCTATACTTAACTTCTGCTGTTGAGAAATTATTTGATTTATGTCTTGCTAAAGTGTTCATCTAGTATAGGCAGAATCACTCTTTGCAATAAGTAAGCTAGTCTAAGTGTGTGCTTGTGTGTTTACTTTCACCTAACTAAATGCATGCTTCGTCCCCTGCATCCTCAATTCAATAAAAGAAATGTTTGGAATGTGAAGTAAGATAGTTCTTTGTTAGCTGAAAGTACAATAATAGTGAGTGGTGGTATGAATGTATGATTGTATGATAGCTCACTTTTAGTGAATAAAAGAACTAGAATGTCTCCTTTTAAGTAGAAAGTAGCTCACTGTCTATGAATCTCAATCAAATAAAAGTCCTTGGTTGAAAAGAAAAACCAAAAAGAGAAAAGAAAAAGCCAAAGGTGGCAGCAGAACAAAAGAAAAAAAAAAGAAAGAAAGCTAGACACCAATAGCTTCAACCTTAGAATATATGCCTGTGGTATCTTTGTACTAGGATCTGCTTGGATTATTAAGTTCTTTGGAGTGCATCAACACTTGGTAACTTGGGTTAACTAACCCGGGATTATCAACTGAAAGTCCACTATCAAGAGCAACCTAGATACAAGACATTTAGTAACCCAAAGAGGTGCTGGGCATCAATGTTCTAAGAAGGCATGTGAGCCAAGTGTCTAAAGTGAATAATGTGTCAAGCATAAATAAAGAAAAGAGCTTGTTACACATGACACTGAACTAAAGCTTATAAAGAAAAAAATTCAGTAAACAAGGACAAAGGAATAATGAGAGGTCATAGCAGTGTCTTGCTTGATGCTTAGAGAGAACTTTCTAGGCCTACTTGTCAATAAGAAGTGAGTAGTTACACATCTGCATAAAACCCCATGAGCTACCAATAACACTCTGCTAACATGAGCATTCTCTTTTGTTTTCATTCTGTCTTCTTAATAACTCTTTTCTTGCTTGGGGACAAGCAAGTTTTAAGTTTGGTGTTGTGATGACAAGTCATCTTAGCCTAGTTTCACTAGTCTTTTTCCTTTGTTTTTATTTGGTTTTATGCACTTTCTTAAGCCACAAGTAAGCTAATTGGATTGAATTTCATTTTTCCTTTGATTCAATCAACCATGGATGAATTGATGCATTTTCATGAGTTTTTGTGCCATAATTGCTTGTGTGACAAGAAGAAGGATAACTCTCATGATTATGGCATAGCTTTGATACAATTGTTGATTGATGACAGGAGGAATAAAGCTTGGAAGAAGGTTGCAAGAATGGGCTTGAAAAGAGGAGTTCACGTTTGAGCTGACGTTTGCCTCAAACGTCAACTCAAACGTGAGTAGCAGATGAAGAATACCCTGGAGAAGAGCCAACGTTTGAGCCAACGTTTGACCTCAAACGTTGAGGCAAACGTTGGCTGAAGAAGAAGCTCCTAGAAGGCAACGTTTGCGCCAACGTTTGCCTCAAACGTGAGGTCAAACGTTGGCGCCTAAAAGGAAGAAAAATGGCACTCCTGGAAGGGCAACGTTTGCGCCAACGTTTGCCTCAAACGTGAGGTCAAACGTTGGCGCCTAAAAGAGGAGAGTTGGAGCTTCTGGGCAGCGACGTTTAAGCCAACGTTTGCCTCAAACGTGAGGTCAAACGTTGACTACATTTTGGCAAGAAAGAGCATGGAAGAGCACCCCTGATTGATGAGTTAGATGAGCCACGTTTGCGCCAACGTTTGCCTCAAACGTTGGGCCAAACGTTGGCCAAAAAGAGAGCCTAGGGTGATCCACGTTTGAGCTCACGTTTGACCTCAAACATTGAGCCAAACGTGGAGGACAGCAAATGGACTTGGCTGCATAATTTGACACAAGTGACGTTTGAGTCAACGTTTGCCTCAAACGTTGGCTCAAACATGAATGGTTCATGGCCTGGTTCACTAATGGATTTCTTCCCAACACCAAGAGCAATCAACGGAGGCTACTATCAACCCAATTACATCAAGACTAAAGGCCCAATTCAAGGCTTAATGATCATTTGAAGAAAGTGTATAAATAGCTTAGGATTTGAAGTTTCAAGAGAGCTTCCTTTTTAGAATTTTCAATACTTGCAGTAGAGAGCTCACCTTAGTAGTTGCTCTTAGAATTTGAGAGTTCCTGGGAAGGAGAATTGAATTCTCTTCCTCTGGGTTGTTTTTGTTTTCTTTTCTACACACTTTGTTTGAGTCTTGAGTGTTGAGAATTGAAGGAATTCTGTTTCAATCTCACCTTGAGATCTCTCTGTTTTGATTTATTGCATCATTGAGAATTTGCGATGTCACTTCTTTTCTTCTACTGCTGGATCTTTACTTTTCTTGCAATTGAATTCTCAATTTGGATCTAGGAAGGTATTGAGATCTAGACTTGGTTATCTAGTCTCTTGGGTCCTGAGATCTGGAGTTTTCATTTTAATTTCTCTGTTGAACGCTTCTTCAAGCAATTTACGTTTCCAGTTGAGATCCGTTTCATTTTAATTCCTCTTTTACTTATCTACTTGTTGAGATTTACTTTTCTCTGTTTAATTTCTGCAAATCCAATTCCCAATTCCCTTTACAATTCAAGCCATTTACATTTCTTGCACTTTAAGATTCTGCAATTTACATTTCTTGCGATCTAAGTTTCTGCAATTTATATTACTTGCACTTTAAGATTTAGCTTATTTACTTTCTTTGCTCTTTAATTTTCTGCAATCTACCCCTCTCCCTTTATTTTCCATGCAATTTAAATTCTGGTAATCACAAATCACTCAATCAACTCTTGATTTGCTTGACTAAATCAACCACTAAACTAAAATTGCTCAATCCTTCAATCCCTGTGGGATCGACCTCACTCACGTGAGTTATTATTACTTGATGCGACCCGGTGCACTTGCCGGTGAGTTTTGTGTCGGATCGTTTTCCGCACATCAAGTTTTTGGCGCCGTTGCCGGGGATTGAATAGATTGACAATGATTAAGTGAGGTGGTAGTTTAGATCAAGCACTTTTTCTTTTCTGTTTCTCTAATTTTTGACTGACACACTAACTGTTTGAAATTTTGCTTAAACTAAACTTCATTCTAGCAATAGATTGTGGTGTTACTGGTGGTGTTTCTTTTGTTTTGTTTGTATGTCAGGTACAGGGAGATCCATTCCTGTTTTATCTGAAACTGACCAGAGAACTCTTAGAAGGTTAAGAAGAGCTGAAAGAGGGAAAAATATTATTGGAGAGGAAGAATCTGAGGAAGAATATCATGAGATGGAAGGAGATCCATCTAATCCAGGAGGAGGGGTTAACAATAACCCACAACAGAGGAGAGTACTGGCCTCCTATACCTTTGCAAATGCTAGACATTGTGGAAGCAGCATTCTCACCCCTAATGTCAATGCAAATAACTTTGAACTGAAGCCACAACTCATCACATTGGTCCAAAACAACTGCTCGTTTGGGGGAGGACCATTGGAGGATCCAAATCAACATCTATCTACCTTCTTAAGGATTTGTGACACTGTTGATGGTATTTTTTAAAAAAGTAAGTTTTTTATTTGTGAATTTCTAAATGATATGATTAAATTCTTTTATTTAAATTACAAAAATAAAATAAAATCCAACAATATCTAGTAAACAACAGATCTGTAAATTTATTATTTTTTTATTTTTAAACTAAAAAAATAAATTTTTTTTCGAATAGTAGAAAAATAAAAAATTCTAACAATATCTAAAAAATAAAAAATTGAAAAATTTTAAATTTTTTAAATTAATTTTTTCTTAATTTGTGAACAACTGCTGCAAAAAAAGTCAATTGTACAGGTGCAGCATTATTCGGTAAATAAAAAAATAAAAAATTTAAGAAAACTAAATTTTTTTTGAATTTTTAAATTATAATATTAAATTCTTTTATTTAAATTAGGAAAACGAAATAAAGTCCAACAATATCGAGTAATAAACAGATCTGTAAATTTCTTTTTTTTAAGCTAAAAAAATAATTTCTTTTTCAACATTAGAAAAATAAAAAATTCTAAAAATATCCAAAAAATAAAAAATTGAAAATTTTTAAATTTTTTAAATTAATTTATTCTTAATTTGTGAACAATTATAGCAAAAAAAAGTCAACTGTCCAGGTATAGTATTATCCGGTAAATAAAAAGATAGAAAAATATTTTTTAAAAAAGAAAAATTTTAAAAATATAAGTTTTTTATTTTTGAATTTTTAAATTATATTATTAAATGTTTTTTATAATAATTAGAAAATTAAAATAAAGTCCAACAATATCTAGTAACCAACAGATCTTTAAATTTATTATCTTTTTTTAATTTTTAAACCAAAAAAATAATTTTTTTTCTAATAATAGAAAAATAAAAAATTCTAACAATATTCAAAACATAAAAAAAATTGAGAAGTTTTAAATTTTTTTAATTAATTTATTCTTAATTTGTGAACAAGTGCAGCAAAAAAAAGTCAATTGTACAGGTGTAGTATTATCCGGTAAATAAAAAGATAGAAAAATATTTTTTAAAAAATAAAAAATTTCAAAAAAGTAAGTTTTTTATTTGTGAATTTTTAAATGATATGATTAAATTCTTTTATTTAAATTACCAGAATAAAATAAAATCCAACAATATCTAGTAAACAACAGATCTGTAAATTTATTATTTTTTTATTTTTAAACTAAAAAAATAAATTTTTTTCGAATAGTAGAAAAATAAAAAATTCTAACAATATCTAAAAAATAAAAAATTGAAAAATTTTAAATTTTTTAAATTAATTTTTTCTTAATTTGTGAACAAGTGCTGCAAAAAAAGTCAATTGTACAGGTGTAGCATTATTCGGTAAATAAAAAAATAAAAAATTTAAAGAAACTAAATTTTTTTTGAATTTTTAAATTATAATATTAAATTCTTTTATTTAAATTAGGAAAATAAAATAAAGACCAACAATATCTAGTAAATAACAGATCTGTAAATTTATTATTTTTTTAATTTTTAAACTAAAAAATATTTTTTTTCCAAAAGTATAAAAATATTTCTAGACTTGTCTTCTAGTCTCTTCTACTCCTGAGATCTTCAACACTCTTTTAAATTGCTGCAAATTAAGCACCAGTCATTTTCTGCCTTTAAAATTCTTCAAGCATTTTTACTCTTTTGTTTGAGATCTGCTGCAAGTCATTGCATCTTTTACTTCTCTGTTTGATTGCTCTTTACACTTTCTTGTTTGATTTTTAAATTCCAGCACCCAATTACTTTTATTCTTCCTGCAATTTAAATTTCCAGTCGCTTGAATTATTGCTTCCATTTTACTTTTCATGCAAGTTTAATTCTCTGTCGTTGCTCTAAGCTTTGATCTATTGCTTTCTTTAATTTCCAGCATCCACTCCCCTTTACATTTCATGCAATTTACAATTCTTGTCATTTAAAGATTCTTGCAATTTACATTTCTTGCTCTTTAAGTTTCTGTCCAATTTACTTTCTGCACTCTAAATTTTCTTGTCATTTACTTTATGTTGCTTTAATTGTCACCCAAATCACTAAATGTTAGCTTGACTAAACTAATCACCCACTAAAGTTGCTTGATCCATCAATCCTCGTGGGATCGACCTCACTCTAAGTGAGTTTTACTACTTGATACGACCCGGTATACTTGCCGGTTAGTTTTGGGTGTTTTTTTTTTTGGAGAAATTCGTTTTTCCACAAAAATATCCCATCAAGTTTTTGGCGCCGTTGCCGGGGATTGATTTAGATCAACAATGATTAAGTGGGTGAGAAGTCTAGATCAAGCATTTTCTTTATTTTTGTTCTCTGTTCTAAGTTGAAACCAAGGTGTTTGAGTTATTGCCTCACTAAGAAATTCTTTCTCTATGACATGAATTTCAAATTTCATTGATGTTTATAAAATACAAATGGAGTTCAACTCATCTTTTGGTCAAACAAAATTTTATGGGATATCACCCACCGTCACCAATCTCTAATGGTGGTTGGGAATATCACCAAGAAACTTTAAATTCTGGGCACTCCAATTCGTGGAGCTATGCTTCAGAACCACAAGATGAGAAAGAAAATCATATGGGATATTTCCCTCCACCACAAAATGATGCAAGTCATGATTCTAATGGTGGCTGGGAAGGGAATTCTAGTGCTCTATATGATATTCATCCAAAGATATCATCACTTGACCATACTTCAACAGAAAGCCCCTTTCAAAACTCACCACCCACACAAACTTCCATGAACCACTCAAGGCTCTCAAAGCTTGAGTCCATGTTCAAAAAATATGAGGAGGAGACAATGAAAGTCTGGAAAGAACAAGAAAACTCCCTCAAAAACATGAAAGTGCAGCTAGGCCAATTGGTGAGTGCAATGAAGAAGAAGGAAAAACAAGATGAAGAGGCTACTGAGTCAAGTGGATTTTTAGTAAAAAAAAAAAGAGGTGGTGGAAACATTTGAACCTGAACTTGCATATTCACAAAGGCCACTTGAGATGACAAGAGAACATGAAGACTCACAACTCTCACAAACCTCCCTGGACCAAAACGCCTCAACACTTGAATCTGTGATTGAAAAATATGAAGAGGAGATGAAGAAATGTTGGGAAGATCAACAAACCTCCTCCATGATAGAGCTATTAAAACAAATGTTGAGTGTAAAAGAGGAAGTGGAGGAGCAAGAAAGTGAAGAAGTCATTCCAGAAAATTTACACTCAAGTGAGGAAGAGTTCATGGAACCACCGATTCAAAAGGCTCTGGATGAATACAAAACTCCAATAATCACACAGCAACCAAGACTTGGATTCAAAGAAGTGAAGGCAACTAACAAGAGCACCAATCCTGTCCCTAATCCAGCAAGCAAGATCAATCAAGCCATTTGCAAAAGGAAGCTTGCTGAGGAAAAGCCAAGGCAAGGGACAGTAGCTGAAACTTCTCTTCCTTTGAAGTCATTTCTCTTAACAAATTGGAAGAAGAGGAAGAAAGTAAAGAACAGGTAGACAGTAGGTACATTTCTTTTCCTTGCTTGGTTTAAATTTCAATAAATTGGCATATGGTTACATTCTAAGTTTGGTGTTGCCCTGCAACAAACTGTTTTCCATCTTCATGGATGATTGCATCAATTTTACATGAAAGTGACACACCAAGATTCTAAGTTTGGTGTGCCACCTATTTTTTTTATGCAAATCAATCCAGCAACATCACTTGTCTGCATAATCATATTGCCTTTTACAGTGTTATTTTTCTTCTTAGTTGGATAATTTTTGTTTTCTCTTTGTTTCATTTATTTACTTGTTTTTAATGCTTTCCTTCATTAACTGTTTTTGTTAATACATCACCAAGACATCCTTATTCATAACAGACTCTTCATTTGGTGATTGTATTTAACATATAACAGTTTCTTTTGTTTAGTTTTAGTTCAAATAAATTGACATATGGTTGCATTCTAAGTTTGGTGTTGCTATGCAACAAAATTTAGTTCCAATTCTTACAAGATACTTGCATTAATTCCAAGTGAAAGTGTCACACTAAGTTTGGTGTGCCACTTATCTTTTATGCAAAGTATTATGCTCACCTTCTTAAGTTTGCAATCACAATGTCTCTGTCTCTTGTGCCTTGATTATTATCTTTAATTTTGCTTGCTTGAAACACATGTACTACTAACATTCCTTGTGTAAGACATTCATGATCCATCTTAGCCCCATAGCCACGGTTCTAATAGTTGCTTGAGGATGAGCAAGCATTCTGAGTTTGGTATGGGAAGGAGGAGAATGGGAGGAAAATGACAACAATAGAGAAGATGAACTACAAGGTTGTAAAGTTCCTTTTCTCCTCATTTGTTTCAAGCACTATAAACTGCATGATTGTCTTTACCTTCTCTGTATGCATGTGTGTATGAAAAGGCATAGTTTGATTTCTAAATTGCAACATGGTGCTGTGCCATTGTGATTACCAACTTAAGTTTTGTGAATTCAAAAGCAGTAAAGCATCATGATCATAAACAAACAAGGAACTAAAGAAGAGTTTAGCATGTGCATACAAGTATTGGAAAGCTAGTATGATTAATTGTTGCTCAATTGCATTGGATTTTATTTAATTGAAGTTTTCATCTAGTACATTTTGTGAAATCTTTTGAAAATCATGAAAACCTTGAAGAAGCAAATACAATTAAAGCAAGAAAAGTAAAAGGGAAAGAATGAGAAAGCTGAAGGCTCTGAGTACCAATGGCAATTTATTTGTTAAGTACTTGTGGTGTTTATGTATCAAGCCAAATGCTTGAAAACAAAACACTTAGAAGTCAAGGTTAGGCTCAAAGTGCAAAAGCACTCCCTCAAAGCTCAAGGCTCTGAGCATCAATGATTAGAGAGTCAAGAAAAGAAAAGAAAAATGAGCTTAATGAAGTCCTCTAATCAAATGCTTGTGGTGCTTATGTATCAAGTGGTAATACTTGAAAACAAAGCATTTAGAAGTCATAGCTTTGTTATCAACTCATGGGGCAAAGCACCCAAAAGGAGAAGCCAATAAGAAAATCAAAAGCTTGTTTCAAGGAAGAAATATAAGAAAAAGATTTCATAAATTGAGCTAGATGGAAGCATCAATCATTTACATATCTTTTGTGATTGAAGCATGCTTAGAAAACTAGCTAACCATGAACATTGAGTTGCTATTCTTCTTACCTTGGATTGTCAATCTTTAATGCATGATTCTTTTCTTGCTTGGGGACAAGCAAGGTTTAAGTTTGGTGTTGTGATGACATGTCACCATGTCATGTTTTTCTATGCTTTTTCATACAAGAAATTGATGATTTGTGCTTGAATATTGAATGATTTTGTGCTTAAATGGTATATTTTCTTGATCTTTTAATTTTATAAATCTTGTAGGAAATAAGAAGAAAGAGAAGCAAAGAAGCACAAAATAAGCTAAAAAGGAGAAAAAAAGAGCTTTGGGGAACACTTTGAAGTTGGAGTACACTTTGGAGCCTTAGGCCACGCTTTTAAAAGCGTGGCCCATGACCAAATAAAAGGAAAATAGGCAATCAGCACAAAGCTCAGCTCACTTGGAGAGCTGAGCACTACAAGAGTGCAAAATGAGCTTGGAAAGCAAAATTTTGGCTAAGTTAAAATCTGGGCGCTCACAGCATGACCATGCCTCCTTCCAAGGGCTATAACTTGAGCTACAGATGTCCGATTGATGTGCTTCTAGTTGTGTTGGAAAGCTGACATTCAGAGCTTTCCAACGATGTATGGCAACCTATATTTGGCATGAAATAAAGGCACGAATGAAATGCATCTTTAAGGGCCAAAAACAAGCAAAAAAATCAGCAAATGCTTCCACCAAGGCTCGAAGCTGGAACCTCACTCCAAGCCAAAGTAGCGCTCACTTAAAGAGTGCTGTGCTCTCGATAATGCTCACTTTGTGAGCTGAGCTTGGTCTTTCCTTTCCTTGTTTCTTGGCCTCATATTGGGCTCAGCTCACAAAGTGAGCAGAGCGCTACCCATGGGCATCAAGCAGCACAATTTGACACGGCCAGGGGCACACAAGGCGCGCACAAATTTGGCACCAAGGCACCAATGCTCAGCTCACTTTGTGAGCTGAGCTCTCCCCTGATGCCTTCCCCAAGCAATTTTCACATGGGCCCAAAATTCAACCAAAATTCTATTTAAATTCAATTCTTCTCCAAATTGCATCAAGGCCAACCAAACCCATTTCTCCTCAAATCCAAAGCAAGCAAAGCCCACATCATCACTCAATGGCACAAGGATTAGATAGATTAGGAATTTCATTTAATTGTATTTTAGTTTTCATTTCATTTTCATTTTGTAAAGCCTATATAAGGCATCATTTTCATCTTTGTTGAGAGAGCTCCATTGGAGGGTATAGGGGCTGACTCCATTTTGAGACTTCTCTCTTTAGTTTTCATTTTTGTTTTAAATCTTGGATTGAGAATTGAAGAAATTCTATTTCAATCTTGATCAAGATCTCTCTGTGTTTATTTTGCTGCATAATTTCAAAGAATTCTGGTTTTGGATCCAAGTTCTCTTTACTGTTTCATCTTCTATTCTTCTGTAATTTACGTTTCCTTTATTTCTTTTGCAATTGTTTTTGTTGGATCAAGGAAGGATTTGAGATCTAGACTTGTCTTCTAGTCTCTTCTACTCCTGAGATCTTCAACACTCTTTTAAATTGCTGCAAATTAAGCACCAGTCATTTTCTGCCTTTAAAATTCTTCAAGCATTTTTACTCTTTTGTTTGAGATCTGCTGCAAGTCATTGCATCTTTTACTTCTCTGTTTGATTGCTCTTTACACTTTCTTGTTTGATTTTTAAATTCCAGCACCCAATTACTTTTATTCTTCCTGCAATTTAAATTTCCAGTTGCTTGAATTATTGCTTCCATTTTACTTTTCATGCAAGTTTAATTCTCTGTCGTTGCTCTAAGCTTTGATCTATTGCTTTCTTTAATTTCCAGCATCCACTCCCCTTTACATTTCATAAAATTTACAATTCTTGTCATTTAAAGATTCTTGCAATTTACATTTCTTGCTCTTTAAGTTTCTGTCTAATTTACTTTCTGCACTCTAAATTTTCTTGTCATTTACTTTATGTTGCTTTAATTGTCACTCAAATCACTAAATGTTAGCTTGACTAAACTAATCACCCACTAAAGTTGCTTGATCCATCAATCCTCGTGGGATCGACCTCACTCTAAGTGAGTTTTACTACTTGATACGACCCGGTATACTTGCCGGTTAGTTTTGGGTGTTTTTTTTTTTTGGAGAAATTCGTTTTTCCACAAAAATATCCCATCAAGTTTTTGGCGCCGTTGCCGGGGATTGATTTAGATCAACAATGATTAAGTGGGTGAGAAGTCTAGATCAAGCATTTTCTTTATTTCTTGGTCTTGTGTTGTGCTCAGCTCACAAAGTGAGCTGAGCTTTGTGCCTTTGTCCCTTGGAGGTGAGTGTAGCGCTCTCTTAGTGCTTGGTGCTCCTGGAATGAGTTCCATGGTTTGTTGCACCACACTTTCTTCTTTGTTGGCCACACTTTCTATTCCTTGAACCACGCTTCTTAGGTCACGCTTTTCTTCTTTTCTTCTTTTCTTCACCTACAATTAATCAAAACAACCAATCAAAGAATCACCAAATTCACAAGGTTTACAAATCATAAAAATGCAATTAAATTTGGCCTAAACCTCATGATTTAGTATCAATTATATGGTGGTTGTTTGATTAAGAGAAGTTATGCAATTCCATATTTGATGGTGTGAAAACGAATTTCAACATCCAATCTAACCGGCAAGTGTACCGGGTCGCATCAAGTAATAATAACTCACATGAGTGAGGTCGATCCCATAGGGATTGAAGGATTGAGCAATTTTAGTTTAGTGGTTGATTTAGACAAGCGAATCAAGTATTGGTTGAGTGTTTGTGATTAACAGAAACTAAATTGCTTAGAATGTAAAAGGGAAAGGGAGAATTGCAGTAAACTAAAGAGCAGGAAAATAAAGAAGCTGAATCTTAAAGAGCAAGTAAAATAAAGTGCAGAAACTTAGATTGCAAGAAATGTAAATAACAGAAGCTTAAAGTGCAAGAAATGTAAATTGCTTGAATCATAAAAGGAATTGGGGATTGGGATTGCAGAATTTGAACAAGAAACAAGTAAATGGCATTAAACATAAGAGAGAAAATTGAAGTGCAGTGAAGTAGATCTTAACAGAAAAGTAAAATGACTTGAGAATTTAAAGAACTAGAAAGCAGTGCTTAAGTTGCAGCAAATTAAAAGGGGTTGAGATCTCAGGAGTGGAAGAGACTAGATAACAAGTCTAGATCTCAAATCCTTCCTTGATCCAACAAGAGCAATTGCAAAAGAAGTAAAGAAAAGTAAATTGCAGAAACAAAGTAAATGAAGAAGCACTAAACAGTAATCCAAATTCAATTATGCAGAAAGAAAATAAACAAGGATCTCAAAGTGAGATTGAAACAGAATTTCTTCAATTTTCCACTCCAAATCCAAAGCAAGAAAATAAAAGAGAGTTCAAGCAAGAACAGGGAAGAAGAGAATTCAATTCTCCTTCCCAATTCTCCAAGAACAGAAAAAATGCAGAAGCAAAAGCTCAAAATCAAAATGCAAGTAAAAAAGAAAATTCAAAATGAAGTCTAAAGGTCCTAATTACATCAAACTAACTGCTATATATACACTTTCTATTCTTGGATATTGGAATTTGGATGGGCTTTTGATTTGGTGAAGATTTGAATTAAATTGGATTTTTGGTTAAATTTTCAGCCCATGAAGAGATTGCTTCCAGGGGAGTGCTCAGCTCATAAAGTGAGCTGAGCTTTGACACTTAGTGTGAGGAATGGTAGCGTGCTTGTTGCTGGGTGCATCAGGGGAGAGCTCAGCTCACTTTGTGAGCTGAGCGCTAGTGCTAATGTGTGTGCGTTGTGTGCTGCCCAGGGACCGTGTCTTGTTGCGCGCTCCCCATCCCTTGTCCGTGTCATGCGTGCCTCATTGCTCCAAGGGGTAGCGCTCAGCTCACTTTGTGAGCTGAGCTTTGGTGTATCCAAGGAAGGGTCCTTGGTTCGAAACCCGTGGGAAGCATGCGCTACCCCTTTTCTTGGTTGCCTTGCTTCCTTGCTTCCTCAAGGTGTGGGGTTCGAACCCTGGGGAGTGCATTTGGCCAATTTTGGCTTATTTTCCATGTGAGTAGCGCCTCCACCCTTTCCCCTTGGTCATGGGTTCAAGTCTTGGAGCATGCATTTGGAAATCATTTTTCTTGAATTTCTCCTCTAGCGCTCTCGATAATGCTCACTTTGTGAGCTGAGCTTGGTTCCTCATTTCCTTATTTCTTGGTCTTGTGTTGTGCTCAGCTCACAAAGTGAGCTGAGCTTTGTGCCTTTGTCCCTTGGAGGTGAGTGTAGCGCTCTCTTAGTGCTTGGTGCTCCTGGAATGAGTTCCATGGTTTGTTGCACCACACTTTCTTCTTTGTTGGCCACACTTTCTATTCCTTGAACCACGCTTCTTAGGTCACGCTTTTCTTCTTTTCTTCTTTTCTTCACCTACAATTAATCAAAACAACCAATCAAAGAATCACCAAATTCACAAGGTTTACAAATCATAAAAATGCAATTAAATTTGGCCTAAACCTCATGATTTAGTATCAATTATATGGTGGTTGTTTGATTAAGAGAAGTTATGCAATTCCATTCCAAATTACTTACTTAGAGTACAAGAAAGTGTATAAAACCAAATGAAAATGAAGGAAAAGACTATTAAAAAGGGTATATGATGACTTGTCATCACAACACCAAACTTAAAACTTGCTTGTCCCCAAGCAAGCATCAAACACAAGAGAAGATAGAATGAAATAGATAAGTGTATATGTTCTTATTAGACAGATAGTTGAACTTGGTCTATGGGGCTTTATGCAGATCAAAAGTAGCTCATTTATTACTTGCTGTCAAAACAAACAATGTTCCTCTAAGGGTTCACCAAGGTTGCTGCTATAACTTCTCGCTTTTTGCTCATTTCCCTTGTTAGCTTTTCTTTTTCTTTTGCTTTACAGAGCTTATTTCTTATTAAAAGCTTGGTGTCAAATGTTGCAGTGGCCTTTGGCCTAATTTTACTCAACATTTCTTCACCACAGACACATGGCTCACCTTTTTCCTCCTAGGATCATTGATGCCCAGCATCTCTTTGGATAACTAAATGTTTTGTGGCTAGGTTGCTCTTTATTGTGGACTTTCAGTTGGCAATCCCAAATCAGTTGTTCTAAGTTGCCAAGTTTTAAAATACTCCTTAGAACCTACTTGTCCAAGCATATCCTAGTACAAAAACACCACAGGCATGTGTCCTAGGGTCCAAGCTATTGGTGTCTAGCCTTATTGTTTATTTCTTTGCCAACTTTTGGCTTTTCTTCTTCTTTTTCTTTCTGTTTTGGTTTACTTCCAAGGGATTTTCAATAATTGAGAGATCATAACAGCAAACTAGCTTAGGCTTCCAGTAACAAGTCATTTCACAACATTTATTCTATGAGCTATCAATTAAATCAAACACATATACCACCATTAACTTTTATTCTCACTTCTGCAACATTGAACCATTACTTTTCTAAATCAAACATCTCTCTTTTATTCACACAGCAAGGGAAAACAAAACAAAGTATTCAAGTTGATGAATGATGACAATTATTATGCAGATAACTTTCAAGCAAAATTTATGCAGATAGCTCCCTTTTTTTTTTTTTCAACTAATTACTAGTGCAAGTAAAAGGAAAAGTAAACATAAATCAAATGGAGGCATATCATGTTTCAGACATGCATCTTCCTTATTTAAAGAATACTAAGAAAAGAGACTTCACCACCTCTATTTGTCAGGCATTTCCATTCTTTTTGATTTGCTGGATTCTCCCTTCTTCTTCTTCCTCTTTTGTCCATAATCTTGAGCTTCCTCACAAGGACATCTTCTGTCCCAAACGGGATCTGCGAGACCTGAGAGCCCAACTTCTTCCAATCTTCGGAATGCCCTCTGAGCATTGAGCCGAGATTTTGCTGCCTGGCAGTCCCTAAGTTCTTGGCATTGATCAAATGATTTGAGTTGGGGATTGAGTTGTGGCATGCAACGGCTTAAGTACTCCAACCTTGCTTGCACATCTTCATTATAATCCGATTGTTGCAGATGTCTAATCTCTCCAAGAGTGTGGTGGATGTTCTTCCACTGATACACATTTTGAGTATACTCACCATACTTGGCTTGGGTCAGAAACATTTTGTCATATGATTCTTGAAGTCCTGTCGTGAGTTCCCTTTGTCCCTCGAGCATCTTGGCTTGGAATTCTTGTTGTTGAATCATTGACTGTTGCTGCCAGCTTTCCAATTTCTCCTCCATTTTATGCTGCCAAGCTTCATTCTGCTCCCTGTCTTTCAAGTACTGCTCCCGGTGCGCTAGATATTGCTCTTGACTTTTTGAATATTGCTCTTGTGCTATCACATTTTGCTGTGATATTTCCTCAAGAACTCTTTGTAGTTGACTCATATCTATGGAATCGTGGGCTTTTTCTCCTTCTTCCTCTGCTCTTCTTCTTCTTTGGGGCCCTTCTTCTTGATCATCATCCTCAGCCATTCCCTCCATGGTTTTCTTTGTTATTCCTGAGCCTCTTCTTACTATCTCTGTGTCCTCATCTTCAAAGATCACCCCAGCTCTAGTACATAACCTTATAATTGTACTTGGGTGGCCAAGCCTAGTGGATTTGTTTGTGCTCTCGGCTATCTCTTGAATACTATCGGCTATGAGCTGTGCAAGATTGATTTCTCCTCCATGTAGGATACAGAATGTCAAGAGTGCTCGCTTGATTGTGACCGCTGAGGTGTTTCCCGTAGGGAGTATGGATCTCCTTATTATTTCATACCATCCTTTGGCTTCCGGAATGAGATTTATCCTCTTCAGACGGCTTGGGACTCCTTGTGAATCTCTTTCCCAATCTGTGCCTTCCAGGCATATCCCCTGGAGAATCTCATCAGGGTCATTTTCGTCTTGCAATCTGGCCTCATAGCTGGGCTCTTCATAAGTTATGGTTCTCAGCTTCAAAGCCCTTGTAATAGCTGCTGGACTAAAATCCACTTCAGTTCCTCTAACATAGCTTTTGTAAGAGGGGCTCTCTTCACTTCCCTTCACAGCATTTGCATAGAACTCCCTGATCATGAGTGCACTAATTTTGGGGATGGGATCACATAGAATGTCCCACCTCCTTTCTTCTTTGATTTGTTTCATGATGGGATATTCTTCTTCCTTCAGTGCAAAGTATCTTTCATGGATGATGTGCTTCATTTTCATGAACCTATGATATTTTCCTTCATGAAACTGAGATCTAAATCTCTTTGTATCATAGGTAGGGGGTTCGGTCACCATTGGTCCCTTCCCCTTTCTTCTCTTTGAACTTGAGGAGGCCATGAAGTTGAGTGAATGGATGAAGCAGAGGTGAGTTTGGGGATTGATTAAGGTACGGTCTAGTTGTGTTAGGGAGTGAGGAAATAAATGTTGTTATTATGAGTGAGGTGGTGTATATGTATAGGATTTCTAAAGGTGGAGGCAGAGGTGTGTGTTTGTAAAGAGATTTTGTAGGGAGTTGTGATGCAAGAGATGTCTCAACTGATTTATAGGCACAGGGAGAAGTGTTGACCGAATATTACACTTGAAGCTTGGTTCGGTCATGGGTTGTGAAGGGTGGAGATTGAGTTGAACAACCTAGTGACTTTATGAGATGAACGGCTTGCATGTTCTCTTGAAGGTTGACAAGGATTCTCCTCCTATTGGTTGCATGGGGTCCGTTCCTCATGGTGGCTAGCATTCAGATTTTTCTTGCTTTCCAAAGTTGGCACATCTCCCTAAGCACATGTGACTCTTTTCTTGACTTGACATAACCGTCCCATTGCCTTGTCCTTGCTCCAGCCTTCTCTTCTCTTTTTTTTTTCTTCGAATTAAACAAAAATGAGATGCTTTAGTATACCATTATAGCACGGTGGAGAAGTGAGTAATTGTATTAAAAAGAAAAAATTCTTTTTATGAGAGATCCATTGCGTTCCTGACTTGGTGAACCAAAAATTTTTTTTTTGTGAACACCAAACTTGTTTCTTGCTGAGAGATTAATGTTGCACCAAGCATTTGTCACAATTGATACTCTCATCATAAATTCTAATTCAAAAATTCCTAGAAATAGTAACAATGCATGCTTCACCTCTGCATGATTTTTTATTGTCTTTTCTCTTTTCTGAACAAGAGTTGATATTTCTTATAATTGACACGTATGCAGACACCAAACTTAATGTTTGGTCATATACTTCATCTCAGTGACTAAGTATATGATCTCAAAGTGCTTGAAAGGTTAACTTTTGTGTGCTGTCAAGCACACCAAACTTAGAAGTCTGACATACGTTTCAAAACAATGTATGCATCTGTCAAGTATGTTCAAAATCATGCTGAGGTAATCAAGATTTATTGAATTTAAAAGCAAGCAGGAATCTTAAATCATGGGTTGCCTCCCATGAAGCGCTCTTTTAGTGTCACTAGCTTGACATTGAACCCCTTCTTTTATGGTGGTTGATGACTGTAGTGCCTTAGCCTGTCTCCTCTGACTGTGAACTTCTTCTTTGTCCCTTGGTGCTCAATTTCCACATGCTCAAGAGAGAGTACTTGGTTAACAGTGTAGTGATCCTCAGTTCCCAGCTGTTGATATATTAGTTGCACCTTGTCACCTTTGGAGAGTCCTTCGGTTGGGATCTTTTTATTCTTCCACCCTTTGTGAGCTTTCTTCTTGTTTTTCTTCCTTTTTCTTGTCGACCTTTCTTCCTTAATAGCAGCTTTGGTGGTGGTACCTTCCTTCTTGTTTATCATCCTGATTCCATTTTGAATTTCTTCTTCTCCTTGCACATGCTCATTCTTCTGTTCCCTAGTGTTATTGGTTGTTTCCCCTGGGAACCAGTCACTGACTATCTTGTCCCTTTCTTCACTGATTTGTGGTTCTGGAAACACTTTCAGGGTTATGCTGTCCTCATGTATCCTGAGAGTTAGTTCTCCCTGCTCTATATCTATGATGGCTCTAGCAGTGGCCAAAAATGGTCTTCCCAAGATGATTGAACTGTTTTCTTCTCCTTCAGTGTCCAGTATTACAAAGTCCGCAGGAAAAATGAACTTATCAACCTTAACTAAAAGGTTTTCAATCACTCCCTTGAGATATACTACTGACTGATCCACTAATTCTAAGGATATCTGTATTGGTTTCACTTTCTCTATGCCAAGCTTTTTCACTAAGGATGATGGAATTAAATTTATGCTTGCTCCTAAGTCACACATCCCCTTGTTGATAACTAGACTTCCAATGGTGCAAGGTAGGAAGAAACTTCCAGGGTCTTCCAGCTTGGGAGGAAGTCCTTTTCTGATGAGTGCACTGCACTCTTCAGTGAGAAGCACAGTCTCCTTTTCTTGCCAACTCCTCTTCTTATTGATGAGCTCTTTCAAGAACTTTGCATACAGAGGCATTTGTTCCAATGCTTCAGCCAAAGGGATATTGATCTCCAACTTCTTGAAGACTTCAAGAAATTTTGGGAAGTGTTGGTCATTAGTCTCTTTGCTGAATCTTTGAGGATATGGCAGTGGAGGTATGGAGTTCATGTCCTGTCTTTGTTCCTTGGTTGGCTCCCCCATTGCTTCCTTCCCTTTTCTTGATTGTTGTGGCCGGTCTTCTTTTTCTTTGAGCTCCTCTGAGGCTTGCTTGCTTGCTGTCACTTTTTCATCAGTGGCCGTATCTTCCTTGTCTTGTTTCTCGTCACTTTCCTTTGGTTTCTTGACTGCTTCTTCATTTCTCACCAGGGTCTTGCCACTCCTTAGCTGTATTGCCTTGCACTCCTCTTTTGGATTAGGAATAGTGTCACTAGGTAGTGAGCTTGATGGCCTTTCAATGGTGATCTTTTTGGAGAGTTGACCAATTTGCCTTTCCATATTCTTCAGGGAGGCTTCCTGGTTCCTTGTGGTCATCTCTTGGTTCTTCATCAATTTTTCCATTAGGAGCTCCAGGTTGGTAATTCTCTGAGAATCTTGTGAAATGAGTTGAGTGTGGGGTGTTGATGGTTGAGGGTAAGTGTTTTGGTTAGAGGCTTGGTTGTGGGATGGGTACTGGTTAGAGTTGGGGTAGGTATTTTGTGGTTTTCTGTATGTATTTTGGTTAGAGGCCTGGTTGTTGTAGTTTGTGTTTCTCCAATTATTTTGGGTGGAGTTTCTTTGCCATGGCTGCTGAGGTTGACTGTGGTTATCTCCCCACCTAAGGTTGGGATGATTCTTCCAAGAGGGGTTGTAGGTATCACCATATACTTCATTTGGTCCAAAATTTTGGTTGTGCATGTACTGGACTTGCTCTTGCTGTTGCTCCTCTTGAGTTTCTTCATTTTGCTCCCAAGTGGTTGATGGTTGGCTTGTGTTGACTGCTGCAACTTGGAGATTATCAATCCTCTTGGCCATTTGCTCAAATTGTTGTTGAATTTGATGCTGCATCATTTTGTTTTGAGCTAAGATTGAATCCACTCCGTCCAACTCCATTACTCCTCTCCTTTGTGATGGTTGGCGTTGTCTTTGATGAGCAAAGAAGTATTGGTTGTTAGCCACCATGTCAATGAGATTTTGGGCTTCCTCTGCAGTTTTCATGAGTTGCAACGAGCCTCCGGCTGAATGATCAAGTGCCTCTTGAGCCTTTAAAGTGAGCCCTTCATAGAAGTTCTGCAGCTTGTCCCACTCAGTGAACATCTCTGGTGGACATTTCCTCAGCAGAGCCTTATATCTCTCCCATGCTTCATACAGATTTTCAGCATCCATTTGTGTGAATGTCTGCACCTCAGTCTTTAACCGGATGATCCTTTGAGGGGGATAAAACTTGGCAAGAAACTTGCTCACCAAGTCATCCCAAGTGTTAATGCTTTCCTTCGGGAATGTTTCTAGCCATTGAGTGGCCTTGTCCCTGAGAGAGAATGGGAATAACAACAGCTTGTATATGTCAGGGTGCACTCCATTGCTTTTAACTGTGTCACAGATCCTCAAGAAAGTGGATAAATGTTGGTTCGGATCCTCCAATGGTCCTCCTCCAAAAGAGCAGTTGTTTTGGACCAATGTGATGAGTTGTGGCTTCAGTTCAAAGTTGTTTGCATTGACATTAGGGGTAAGAATGCTGCTCCCACAATGTCTAGCATTTTCAAATGTATAGGAGGCTAGTACTCTCCTCTGCTGTGGGTTATTGTTAACCCCTCCTTCTTGATTAGATGGATCTCCTTCCATCTCGTGATATTCTTCCTCAGATTCTTCCTCTCCAACAATGCCTTTCCCTCTTTCAGCTCTTCTCAATCTCCTTAGAGTTCTTTGGTCAGCTTCAGATAAAACATGAACAACTCTCCCTGTACCTGACATACAAACAACATAACAGGGAACACAACCAGTGATACTTCAATCTATTGCTAGAATGAAGTTTTAGTTAGCTTAAGCAAAAATTCAAACAGTTAGTGTGTTAGTCAAAGAATTAAAGAATAGAAAAGAAAAAGTGCTTGATCTAGACCTCCACTTCACTTAATCATTGTCAACCTATTTCAATCCCCGGCAACGGCGCCAAAAACTTGATGGTGTGAAAACGAATTTCAACATCCAATCTAACCGGCAAGTGTACCGGGTCGCATCAAGTAATAATAACTCACATGAGTGAGGTCGATCCCACAGGGATTGAAGGATTGAGCAATTTTAGTTTAGTGGTTGATTTAGACAAGCGAATCAAGTATTGGTTGAGTTTTTGTGATTAACAGAAACTAAATTGCTTAGAATGTAAAAGGGAAAGGGAGAATTGCAGTAAACTAAAGAGCAGGAAAATAAAGAAGCTGAATCTTAAAGAGCAAGTAAAATAAAGTGCAGAAACTTAGATTGCAAGAAATGTAAATAACAGAAGCTTAAAGTGCAAGAAATGTAAATTGCTTGAATCATAAAAGGAATTGGGGATTGGGATTGCAGAATTTGAACAAGAAACAAGTAAATGGCATTAAACATAAGAGAGAAAATTGAAGTGCAGTGAAGTAGATCTTAACAAAAAAGTAAAATGACTTGAGAATTTAAAGAACTAGAAAGCAGTGCTTAAGTTGCAGCAAATTAAAAGGGGTTGAGATCTCAGGAGTGGAAGAGACTAGATAACAAGTCTAGATCTCAAATCCTTCCTTGATCCAACAAGAGCAATTGCAAAAGAAGTAAAGAAAAGTAAATTGCAGAAACAAAGTAAATGAAGAAGCACTAAACAGTAATCCAAATTCAATTATGCAGAAAGAAAATAAACAAGGATCTCAAAGTGAGATTGAAACAGAATTTCTTCAATTTTCCACTCCAAATCCAAAGCAAGAAAATAAAAGAGAGTTCAAGCAAGAACAGGGAAGAAGAGAATTCAATTCTCCTTCCCAATTCTCCAAGAACAGAAAAAATGCAGAAGCAAAAGCTCAAAATCAAAATGCAAGTAAAAAAGAAAATTCAAAATGAAGTCTAAAGGTCCTAATTACATCAAACTAACTCCTATTTATACACTTTCTATTCTTGGATATTGGAATTTGGATGGGCTTTTGATTTGGTGAAGATTTGAATTAAATTGGATTTTTGGTTAAATTTTCAGCCCATGAAGAGATTGCTTCCAGGGGAGTGCTCAGCTCATAAAGTGAGCTGAGCTTTGACACTTAGTGTGAGGAATGGTAGCGTGCTTGTTGCTGGGTGCATCACGGGAGAGCTCAGCTCACTTTGTGAGCTGAGCGCTAGTGCTAATGTGTGTGCGTTGTGTGCTGCCCAGGGACCGTGTCTTGTTGCGCGCTCCCCATCCCTTGTCCGTGTCATACGTGCCTCATTGCTCCAAGGGGTAGCGCTCAGCTCACTTTGTGAGCTGAGCTTTGGTGTATCCAAGGAAGGGTCCTTGGTTCGAAACCCGTGGGAAGCATGCGCTACCCCTTTTCTTGGTTGCCTTGCTTCCTTGCTTCCTCAAGGTGTGGGGTTCGAACCCTGGGGAGTGCATTTGGCCAATTTTGGCTTATTTTCCATGTGAGTAGCGCCTCCACCCTTTCCCCTTGGTCATGGGTTCAAGTCTTGGAGCATGCATTTGGAAATCATTTTTCTTGAATTTCTCCTCTAGCGCTCTCGATAATGCTCACTTTGTGAGCTGAGCTTGGTTCCTCATTTCCTTATTTCTTGGTCTTGTGTTGTGCTCAGCTCACAAAGTGAGCTGAGCTTTGTGCCTTTGTCCCTTGGAGGTGAGTGTAGCGCTCTCTTAGTGCTTGGTGCTCCTGGAATGAGTTCCATGGTTTGTTGCACCACACTTTCTTCTTTGTTGGCCACACTTTCTATTCCTTGAACCACGCTTCTTAGGTCATGCTTTTCTTCTTTTCTTCTTTTCTTCACCTACAATTAATCAAAACAACCAATCAAAGAATCACCAAATTCACAAGGTTTACAAATCATAAAAATGCAATTAAATTTGGCCTAAACCTCATGATTTAGTATCAATTATATGGTGGTTGTTTGATTAAGAGAAGTTATGCAATTCCATTCCAAATTACTTACTTAGAGTACAAGAAAGTGTATAAAACCAAATGAAAATGAAGGAAAAGACTATTAAAAAGGGTATATGATGACTTGTCATCAGTAACGAACAGATCTTTAAATTTATTATCTTTTTTAATTTTTAAACAAAAAAATATTTTTTTTCTAATAGTAGAAAAATAAAAAATTCTAACAATATTCAAAACATAAAAAAAAATTGAGAAGTTTTAAATTTTTTTAATTAATTTATTCTTAATTTGTGAACAAGTAAAGCAAAAAAAAAGTCAACTGTACAGGTGTAGTATTATCCGATAAATAAAAAGACAGAAAAATATTTTTTAAAAAAGAAAAAATTTTAAAAAACTAAGTTTTTTATTTCTGAATTTTTAAATTATATGATTAAATTCTTTTATTTAAATTACGAAAATAAAATAAAATCCAACAATATCTAGTAAACAACAGATCTGTAAATTTATTATTTTTTATTTTTAAACTAAGAAAATAAATTTTTTTCCAACGGTAAAAAAATACAAAATTCTAACAATATCTAAAAAATAAAAAATTGAAAAATTTTAAATTTTTTAAATTAATTTTTTCTTAATTTGTGAACAAGTGCTGCAAAAAAAGTCAATTGTACAGGTGTAGCATTATTCGGTAAATAAAAAATAAAAAAATATTTTTAAAAAAATAAAAAATTTAAAAAAACTAAATTTTTTTTGAATTTTTAAATTATAATATTAAATTCTTTTATTTAAATTAGGAAAATAAAATAAAGACCAACAATATCTAGTAAATAACAGATCTGTAAATTTATTATTTTTTTAATTTTTAAACTAAAAAATATTTTTTTTCCAAAAGTAGAAAAATAAAAAATTCTAAAAAAATCCAAAAAATAAAAAATTTAAAAATTTTAAATTTTTTAAATTAATTTTTTCTTAATTTGTGAACAAGTGCAACAAAAAAAGTCAACAATCCGGGTGTAGCATTATCCGGTGAATAAAAAGGTAAAAAAATATTTTTGAAAAAAATTAAAAATCTAAAAAAACTAAATTTTTTGTTTTTGAATTTTTAAATTATATGATTAATTCTTTTATTTAAATTAAAAAAATAAGATAAAGTCTAGCAATATCTAGTAAATAGCAAATCTATAAATTTTTTTTAATTTTTAAACTAAAAAAAAAATTTTTTTCTAATAGTAGAAAAATAAAAAATTCCAAAAATATCTAAAAAATAAAAAAATTAAAATTTTTGAATTTTTAAATTAATTTATTCCTAACTTGGGAACATTTGCAAAAAAAAAAAAGGCAATTGTCCAAGTGTAGCATTATCCGGTGAATAAAAAGATAGAAAAATATTTTTTTAAAAAAAATTATAAAAAACTAAGTTTTTTATTTTTGAATTTTTAAATTATATTATTAGATGTTTTTTTATAATAATTAGAAAATTAAAATAAAGTCCAGCAATATCTAGTAACCAGCAAATCTGTAAATTTATTATCTTTTTTAATTTTTAAACCAAAAAAATAATTTTTTTCTAATAGTAGAAAAATAAAAAATTCTAACAATATTCAAAAAATAAAAAAATTGAGAAGTTTTAAATTTTTTAAATTAATTTATTCTTAATTTGTGAATAAATGCAGCAAAAAAAAGTCAATTGTACAGGTCTAGCTTTTTTCGGTGAATAAAAAAATAAAAAAATTTGAAAAAATAAAAAATCTTAAAAAACCAAATTTCTATTTTTTAATTTTTATATTATATGATTAAATTCTTTTATTTAAATTAGGAAAATAAAATAAAGTCCAACAATATCGAGTAATCAACAGATCTGTAAATTTCTTTTTTTTTTAAACTAAAAAAATATTTTTTTTCAACATTAGAAAAATAAAAAATTCTAACAATATCCAAAAAATTAAAAAATTGAAAAATTTTAAATTTTTTAAATTAATTTATTCTTAATTTGTGAACAATTGCAACAAAAAAAGTCAACTGTCCGGGTGTAGTATTATCCGGTAAATAAAAAGATAGAAAAATATTTTTTAAAAAAGAAAAAATTATAAAAAACTAATTTTTTATTTTTGAATTTTTAAGTTATATTATTAAATGTTTTTTTATCATAATTAGAAAATTAAAATAAAGTCCAACAATATCTAGTAACGAACAGATCTTTAAATTTATTATCTTTTTTAATTTTTAAACAAAAAAAATAATTTTTTTCTAATAGTAGAAAAATAAAAAATTCTAACAATATTCAAAACATAAAAAAATTTGAGAAGTTTTAAATTTTTTTAATTAATTTATTCTTAATTTGTGAACAAGTACAGCAAAAAAAAGTCAATTGTACAGGTGTAGTATTATCCGGTAAATAAAAAGATAGAAAAATATTTTTTAAAAAATAAAAAATTTTAAAAAACTAAGTTTTTTATTTTTGAATTTTTAAATGATATGATTAAATTCTTTTATTTAAATTACAAAAATAAAATAAAATCCAACAATATCTAGTAAACAACAGATCTGTAAATTTATTATTTTTTTATTTTAAACTAAAAAAATAAATATTTTTTGAACAGTAGAAAAATAAATAATTCTAACAATATCTAAAAAAATAAAAATTGAAAAATTTTAAATTTTTTAAATTAATTTTTTCTTAATTTGTGAACAAGTGCTGCAAAAAAGTCAATTGTACAGGTGTAGCATTAGTCGGTAAATAAAAAAATAAAAAAATATTTTTAAAAAAATAAAAAACTTAAAAAAACTAAATTTTTTTTGAATTTTTAAATTATAATATTAAATTCTTTTATTTAAATTAGGAAAATAAAATAAAGACCAACAATATCTAGTAAATAACAGATCTGTAAATTTATTATTTTTTTAATTTTAAACTAAAAAATATTTTTTCCGAAAGTAGAAAAATAAAAAATTCTAAAAAAAATCCAAAAAATAAAAAATTTAAAAATTTTAAATTTTTTAAATTAATTTTTTCTTAATTTGTGAACAAGTGCAACAAAAAAAGTCAACAATCCGGGTGTAGCATTATCCGGTGAATAAAAAGGTAAAAAAATATTTTTGAAAAAAATTAAAAATCTAAAAAAACTAAATTTCTTATTTTTGAATTTTTAAATTATATGATTAATTCTTTTATTTAAATTAGAAAAATAAGATAAAGTCTAGAAATATCTAGTAAATAACAAATCTGTAAATTTTTTTTAATTTTTAAACTAAAAAAATAAATTTTTTTTCTAATAGTAGAAAAATAAAAAATTCCAAAAATATCCAAAAAATAAAAAAATTAAAATTTTTGAATTTTTAAATTAATTTATTCTTAACTTGGGAACATTTGCAACAAAAAAAGTCAATTGTTCGAGTGTAGCATTATCCGGTGAATAAAAAGATAGAAAAATATCTTTTAAAAAAAAATTTTAAAAAACTAAGTTTTTTTTGAATTTTTAAATTATATTATTAGATGTTTTTTTATAATAATTAGAAAATTAAAATAAAGTCCAGCAATATCTAGTAACCAACAGATCTGTAAATTTATTATCTTTTTTAATTTTTAAACCAAAAAAATAATTTTTTTCTAATAGTAGAAAAATAAAAAATTCTAAGAATATTCAAAAAATAAAAAAAAATTGAGAAGTTTTAAATTTTTTAAATTAATTTATTCTTAATTTGTGAACAAGTGCAGCAAAAAAAAGTCAATTGTACAGGTCTAGCTTTTTTCGGTGAATAAAAAAATAAAAAAATTTGTAAAAATAAAAAATCTTAAAAACCCAAATATTTATTTTTTAATTTTATATTATATTATTAAATTCTTTTATTTAAATTAGGAAAATAAAATAAAGTCCAACAATATCGAGTAATCAACAGATCTGTAAATTTCTTTCCTTTTTAAACTAAAAAAATATTTTTTTCAACATTAGAAAAATAAAAAATTCTAACAATATCCAAAAAATTAAAAAATTGAAAAATTTTAAATTTTTTAAATTAATTTATTCTTAATTTGTGAACAATTGCAGCAAAAAAAGTCAACTGTCCGGGTGTAGTATTATCCGGTAAATAAAAAGATAGAAAAATATTTTTTAAAGAAAGAAAAAAATTTTAAAAACTAATTTTTTTATTTTTGAATTTTTAAATTATATTATTAAATGTTTTTTTATCATAATTAGAAAATTAAAATAAAGTCCAACAATATCTAGTAACGAACACATCTTTAAATTTATTATCTTTTTTAATTTTTAAACAAAAAAAATAATTTTTTTCTAATAGTAGAAAAATAAAAAATTCTAACAATATTCAAAACATAAAGAAATTTGAGAAGTTTTAAATTTTTTTAATTAATTTATTCTTAATTTGTGAACAAGTGCAGCAAAAAAAAGTCAATTGTACAGGTGTAGTATTATCTGGTAAATAAAAAGATAGAAAAATATTTTTTAAAAAATAAAAAATTTTAAAAAACTAAGTTTTTTATTTCTTAATTTTTAAATGATATGATTAAATTATTTTATTTAAATTAGAAAATAAAATAAAATCCAATAATATCTAGTAAACGAAAGATCTGTAAATTTATTATTTTTTTATTTTAAACTAAAAAAATAATTTTTTTTCGAACAGTAGAAAAATAAAAAATTCTAACAATATCTAAAAAAATAAAAATTGAAAAATTTTAAAATTTTAAAATTAATTTTTTCTTAATTTGTGAACAAGTGCTGCAAAAAAAGTCAATTGTACAGGTGTAGCATTATTCGGTAAATAAAAAAATAAAAAAATATTTTTAAAAAACTAAAAAATTTAAAAAAACTAAATTTTTTTAAAATTTTTAAATTATAATATTAAATTCTTTTATTTAAATTAGGAAAATAAAATAAAGACCAACAATATCTAGTAAATAACAGATTTGTAAATTTATTATTTTTTTAATTTTAAACTAAAAAATATTTTTTTTCGAAAGTAGAAAAATAAAAAATTCTAAAAAAATCCGAAAAATAAAAAATTTAAAAATTTTAAATTTTTTAAATTAATTTTTTCTTAATTTGTGAACAAGTGCAACAAAAAAAGTCAACAATCCGGGTGTAGCATTATCCGGTGAATAAAAAGGTAAAAAAATATTTTTGAAAAAAATTAAAAATCTAAAAAAACTAAATTTTTTATTTTTGAATTTTTAAATTATATGATTAATTCTTTTATTTAAATTAGAAAAATAAGATAAAGTCCAGCAATATCTAGTAAATAACAAATCTGTAAATTTTTTTTAATTTTTAAACTAAAAAAATAAATTTTTTTTCTAATAGTAGAAAAATAAAAAATTCCAAAAATATCAAAAAAATAAAAAAATTAAAATTTTTGAATTTTTAAATTAATTTATTCTTAACTTGGGAACATTTGCAACAAAAAAAGTCAATTGTTCGAATGTAGCATTATCCGGTGAATAAAAAGATAGAAAAATATCTTTTAAAAAATTTTTTTAAAAAACTAAGTTTTTTATTTTTGAATTTTTAAATTATATTATTAGATGTTTTTTTATAATAATTAGAAAATTTAAATAAAGTCCAGCAATATCTAGTAACCAACAGATCTGTAAATTTATTATCCTTTTTAATTTTTAAACCAAAAAAATAATTTTTTTCTAATAGTAGAAAAATAAAAAATTCTAAGAATATTCAAAAAATAAAAAAAATTGAGAAGTTTTAAATTTTTTAAATTAATTTATTCTTAATTTGTGAACAAGTGCAGCAAAAAAAAGTCAATTGTACAGGTCTAGCTTCTTTAGGTGAATAAAAAATTAAAAAAATTTGTAAAAATAAAAAATATTAAAAAACCAAATTTTTATTTTTTAATTTTATATTATATGATTAAATTCTTTTATTTAAATTAGGAAAATAAAATAAAGTCCAACAATATCGAGTAATCAACAGATCTGTAAATTTCTTTTTTTTTTAAACTAAAAAAATATTTTTTTTTCAACATTAGAAAAATAAAAAATTCTAACAATATCCAAAAAATTAAAAAATTGAAAATTTTTAAATTTTTTAAATTAATTTATTCTTAATTTGTGTACAATTGCAGCAAAAAAAGTCAACTGTCCGGCTGTAGTATTATCCGGTAAATAAAATGATAGAAAAATATTTTTTAAAAAAAGAAATAAATTTTAAAAACTAATTTTTTTATTTTTGATTTTTTAAATTATATTATTAAATGTTTTTTTTATCATAATTAGAAAATTAAAATAAAGTCCAACAATATCTAGTAACCAACAGATCTTTAAATTTATTGTCTTTTTCAATTTTTAAACACAAAAAATAATTTTTTTTCTAATAGTAGAAAAATAAAAAATTCTAACAATATTCAAAACATAAAAAAAATTGAGAAGTTTTAAATTTTTTTAAATTAATTTATTCTTAATTTGTGAACAAGTGCAGCAAAAAAAAGTCAATTGTACAGGTCTAGCTTTTTTCGGTGAATAAAAAAATAAAAAAATTTGTAAAAATAAAAAATCTTAAAAAACCAAATTTTTTATTTTTTAATTTTTCTATTATATGATTAAAATCTTTTATTTAAATTAAGAAAACGAAATAAAGTCCAACAATATCGAGTAATAAACAGATCTGTAAATTTCTTTTTTTTTAAGCTAAAAAAATAATTTCTTTTTCAACATTAGAAAAATAAAAAATTCTAAAAATATCCAAAAAATAAAAAATTGAAAATTTTTAAATTTTTTAAATTAATTTATTCTTAATTTGTGAACAATTACAGCAAAAAAAGTCAACTGTCCGGGTGTAGTATTATCCGGTAAATAAAAAGATAGAAAAATATTTTTTAAAAAAGAAAAAATTTTAAAAAACTAAATTTTTTATTTTTGAATTTTTAAATTATATTATTAAATGTTTTTTATAATAATTAGAAAATTAAAATAAAGTCCAACAATATCTAGTAACCAACAGATCTTTAAATTTATTATCTTTTTTAATTTTTAAACACAAAAAATAATTTTTTTTCTAATAGTAGAAAAATAAAAAATTCTAACAATATTCAAAACATAAAAAAATTGAGAAGTTTTAAATTTTTTTAATTAATTTATTCTTAATTTGTGAACAAGTGCAGCAAAAAAAAGTCAATTGTACAGGTGTAGTATTATCCGGTAAATAAAAAGATAGAAAAATATTTTTTAAAAAATAAAAAATTTTAAAAAAGTAAGTTTTTTATTTCTGAATTTTTAAATGATATGATTAAATTCTTTTATTTAAATTACAAAAATAAAATAAAATCCAACAATATCTAGTAAACAACAGATCTGTAAATTTATTATTTTTTTATTTTTAAACTAAAAATATAAATTTTTTTCGAATAGTAGAAAAATAAAAAATTCTAACAATATCTAAAAAATAAAAAATTGAAAAATTTTAAATTTTTTAAATTAATTTTTTCTTAATTTGTGAACAAGTGCTGCAAAAAAAGTCAATTGTAAAGGTGTAGCATTATTCGGTAAATAAAAAAATAAAAAAATATTTTTAAAAAAATAAAAATTTAAAAAAACTAATTTTTTTTGAATTTTTAAATTATAATATTAAATTCTTTTATTTAAATTAGGAAAATAAAATAAAGACCAACAATATCTAGTAAATAACAGATCTGTAAATTTATTATTTTTTTAATTTTTAAACTAAAAAATATTTTTTTCCAAAAGTAGAAAAATAAAAAATTCTAAAAAAATCCAAAAAATAAAAAATTTTAAAATTTTAAATTTTTTAAATTAATTTTTTCTTAATTTGTGAACAAGTGCAACAAAAAAAGTCAACAATCCGGGTGTAGCATTATCCGGTGAATAAAAAGGTAAAAAAATATTTTTGAAAAAATTAAAAATCTAAAAAAACTAAATTTTTTATTTTTGAATTTTTAAATTATATGATTAATTCTTTTATTTAAATTAGAAAAATAAGATAAAGTCCAACAATATCTAGTAAATAAGAACTCTGTAAATTTTTTTAATTTTTAAACTGAAAAAATAAATTTTTTTTCTAATAGTAGAAAAATAAAAAATTCCAAAAATATCCAAAAAATAAAAAAATAAAAAAATTAAAATTTTTGAATTTTTAAATTAATTTATTCTTAACTTGGGAACATTTGCAACAAAAAAAAGTCAATTGTCCGAGTGTAGCATTATCCGGTGAATAAAAAGATAGAAAAATATTTTTTAAAAAAAAATTTTAAAAAACTAAGTTTTTTATTTTTGAACTTTTAAATTATATTATTAGATGTTTTTTTATAATAATTAGAAAATTAAAATAAAGTCCAGCAATATCTAGTAACCAATAGATCTGTAAATTTATTATCTTTTTTAATTTTTAAACCAAAAAAATAATTTTTTTTAATAGTAGAAAAATAAAAAATTCTAACAATATTCAAAAAATAAAAAAAATTGAGAAGTTTTAAATTTTTTAAATTAATTTATTCTTAATTTGTGAACAAGTGCAGCAAAAAAAAGTCAATTGTACAGGTCTAGCTTTTTTCGGTGAATAAAAAAATAAAAAAATTTGAAAAAATAAAAAATCTTAAAAAACCAAATTTTTATTTTTTAATTTTATATTATATGACTAAATTCTTTTATTTAAATTAGGAAAATAAAATAAAGTCCAACAATATCGAGTAATCAACAGATCTGTAAATTTCTTTTTTTTTAAACTAAAAAATATTTTTTTTCAACATTAGAAAAATAAAAAATTCTAACAATATCCAAAAAATTTAAAAATTGAAAAATTTTAAATTTTTTAAATTAATTTATTCTTAATTTGTGAACAATTGCAGTAAAAAAAGTCAACTGTCCGGGTGTAGTATTATCCGGTAAATAAAAAGATAGAAAAATATTTTTTAAAAAAGAAAAAATTTTAAAAAACTAATTTTTTTATTTTTGAATTTTAAATTATATTATTAAATGTTTTTTTATCATAATTAGAAAATTAAAATAAAGTCCAACAATATCTAGTAGCTGATGACAAGTCATCTTAGCCTAGTTTCACTAGCCTTTTTCTTTTGTTTTCAATTGATTTTATGCACTTTCTTAAGCCATAAGCAAGCCAATTGGGTAGATTTCCATGTTTCCTTTGATTCAATCAACCATGGATGAATTCATGCACTTTCATGAGATTTTATGCTATAATTGTCATATATTATGAAAGAAACACAATCTTATGATTTGGGGCATAGCTTTGATTATTTTGATTGATTGATGATAGGTGAAAAGAGTTTTGAAGAAGGTTGAAGGAAGAAGGAATGGCTAGGAGCAAGAGAGAACAAAAAGTTTGAGCCAAAGTTTGCCTCAAACTTTAGCTCAAACTTTTAGAAGAGTTGAAAACATTCCAGAGGAAAAAAGCTTGAGCCAAAGTTTGCCTCAAACTTTAGCTCAAACTTTTGGGAGAAAAGCTGGAGCCAACGTTTGCCTCAAACTTTTTGGCAAACGTTGGCGCCACACTTGCACACCCTGGAGGAGAAAAGCTTGCGCCAACGTTTGCCTCAAGCTTTTTGGCAAACGTTGGCGCCACACATATACACAAGGGGACCAACGTTTGAGCAAAAGTTTGACCTCAAACTTTAGCCCAAATGTTGGTGATGACAAGTCATCTTAGCCTAGTATCACTAGTCTTTTTCTCTTGTTTTCATTTAGTTTTATGCACTTTCTTACATTGTAAATTAGCCATTTGAATTGGAATTGCATGGTTTCCTTGAATCAATCAACCACCTTTTAATTAATACAAAATCATGAGGTTCAAGCTAACTTTAGTTGATAATTAATTGAATTATAAACCTTGTGAATTTTGTGATACTTTGATTGGTTGTTTTGATTACTTGTAGGTGAAGAAAGGAAACAAAAGGTGTGCCAACATTATGGAAGAAGGTTGCAAGAATGGGTTTGAGAAAATGGAATTCACGTTTGAGCTAACGTTTGCCTCAAACGTCAACTCAAACGTGAGTAGCAGTTGAAGAACACCCTGGGGAAAAGCCAACGTTTGCCTCAAACGTTGAGGTCAAACGTTGGTTGAAGAATGAAGCTCTTGGAAAGCAACGTTTGAGCTAACGTTTGCCTCAAACGTGAGGTCAAACATTGGCTCCAAAAGAGAAGAGAATTGAAGCTCCTGGGAAGGCAACGTTTGCGCCAACGTTTGCCTCAAACGTGAGGTCAAACGTTGGCGCCAAAGAGAAGAGAAATGGCATCCCTGGAGGCAGCAACGTTTGAGCCAACGTTTGCCTCAAACATGAGGTCAAACGTTGGATCCAAAAAGAAGAGAGTTGGAGCTCCTGGGCACAGCAACGTTTGAGCCAACGTTTGCCTCAAACGTGAGGTCAAACGTTGGCGCCAAACAACATGAAGGGGGCATACTTCAAACAAGAATAACTTGAGTTGTAGATGTCCAATTGAGGTGATTCCAAGTGGGTTAGAAAGCTGACATTCAGAGCTTTCGAACCATATATAATAGTCTCTATTGGGCACAAAATTGGCAACGCAATAAGAGGACAAAGTAGCCCCCAAGAAGCATACAAAAAGGGAGGTCCACGTTTGAGCTCACGTTTGACCTCAAACGTTGAGCCAAACGTGGAAGACAGCACACGGCCTAGCTGCATAATGCCTCACTCAAGTAACATTTGAGTCAACGTTTGCCTCAAACGTTGGCTCAAACGTGAATGGTTCATGGCCTGGTTCACTAATGGATTTCCTCCCAACACCAAGAGCAATCAACAGAGGCTACTATCAACCCAATTCCATCAAGGCTAAAGGCCCAATTCAAGGCTTAATGATCATTTGAAGAAAGTGTATAAATAGCTTAGGATTTGAAGTTTTGAGGGCTTTTTCCTTTTTGAGTTTTTACTGAGTAATTTTGGGAGAGAGCTTTTGGGTTTTGAGCTATTTGGAGATTCTGAGTCTTGGGGAAGGAGAATTGAATTCTCTTCCTCTTAGTTTTCTTGTTTTACATTTCATCTACACTTGTTTTGAATCTTGGGTTGGAGAATTGAGGAAATTCTATCTCAATCTCACCTTGAGATTTTCTTCTGTTTGATTTACTGCATTATTGAGAAATTGCGATTCCATTTCTTTTCTTCTACTACTGCATCTTAAATTTTCTTGCAATTAAATTCTAAATTTGGATCTAGGAAGGCATTGAGATCTAGACTTGGTTATCTAGTCTCTTGAGTCCTGAGATCTACATCTTTAAATTTCAATTTCCTTGTTTCATTTCTACACCAAGCTTATTTTCATTGTTATTTGAGATCCGATTTAATTGAATCCATCCTTTACTTTTATGTTCATCGCAAATTTACTTTTCCTGGTTTAATTTCTGCAAATCCAATTCCCACTCCCCTTTATAATTCAAGCCATTTACATTCCTTGCACTTTAAGATTCTGCAATTTACATTTTTGCGTTCTAAGTTTCTGCCAATTTAATTTCTTGTTCTTTAAGATTCAGCACTTTTATGTTCCGTTCTCTTTAATTTTCTGCAATCTACCCCTCTCCCTTTACTTTTCATGCAATTTAATTTCTGTTAATCACAAATCACTCAACCAACACTTGATTCGCTTGACTAAATCAACCACTAAACTAAAATTGCTCAATCCTTCAATCCCTGTGGGATCGACCTCACTCACGTGAGTTATTATTACTTGATGCGACCCGGTGCACTTGCCGGTGAGTTTTGTGTCGCATCGTTTTCCGCACATCAAGTTTTTGGCGCCGTTGCCGGGGAATTGAAATAGATTGACAATGATTACATGAAGTGGAGATCTAGATCAAGCACTTTTTCTTTTCCGATTCTTTAATCTTGGACTAACCCACTAACTGTTCGAATTTTTGCTTAAACTAAACTTCAATCTAGCAATAGATTGAAGTGTTATTGTTGGTGTTTCTTTTGATTATTTGTATGTCAGGTACAGGGAGATCCATTCCTGTTTTATCTGAAGCTGACCAGAGAACTCTTAGAAGGTTAAGAAGAGCTGAGAGAGGGAAAAATATTGTTGGAGAAGAAGAATCTGAGGAAGAATATCACGAGATGGAAGGAGATACATCTAATCCAGGAGAAGGAGTTCCCAATCACCCACAACAGAAGAGAGTATTGGCCTCCTACACCTTTGCAAATGCTAGACATTGTGGAAGCAGTATTCTCACCCCTAATGTCAATGCAAATAACTTTGAGCTGAAGCCACAACTCATCACATTGGTCCAAAATAACTGCTCGTTTGGGGGAGGACCATTGGAGGACCCAAATCAACATCTATCTACCTTCTTAAGGATTTGTGACACTGTCAAATCCAATGGTGTGAATCCTGAAACTTACAAGCTCCTGCTGTTCCCGTTCTCATTAAGGGACAAGGCCACACAATGGCTTGAAACTTTTCCCCAAGGAAGCATCACTAGTTGGGATGACTTGGTGACCAAATTTCTAGCCAAATTCTACCCACCCCAAAGAGTCATCAGGCTGAAAACCGAGGTGCAGACATTCACACAATTAGATGCCGAATCCTTGTATGAAGCATGGGAGAGGTACAAAGCCTTAATCAGAAAGTGTCCCCCAGAGATGTTCAATGAATGGGACGTGCTGCAAAATTTCTATGAAGGCCTGACATTGAAATCTCAAGAGGCATTAGATCATTCTGCTGGAGGTTCACTACAACTGATGAAAACTGCTGAGGAAGCCCAGAATCTTGTTGACATGGTGGCTAATAATCAGTATTTCTTTGCGCATCAAAGGCAACGCCAACCATCACAAAGGAGAGGAGTAATAGAGTTAGAAGGAGTGGACTCAATCTTGGCTCAAAACAAGATGATGCAGCAGCAAATTCAACAACAATTTGAGCAAATGGCCAAGAGGATTGATAGCCTCCAAGTTGCAACAGTTAACACAAGCCAACCATCATCCACATGGGGGCAAAATGAAGAGACTCAAGAGGAGCAGCAGCAAGAACAAGTCCAGTACATGCACAACCAAAACTCTGGACAGAATGAAGTGTATGGAGACACATACAATCCATCCTGGAAGAACCACCCGAACCTCAGATGGGGAGATAATCACAACCAGAACCAACAACCATGGCAGAGGAACTCAAACCAAAACACTTCAAGAAACAACCAAAACCACAACCAGCAGCAAACTAACCAAAACCCTTACAAAAAGCCTCAAAACAACCACCCCAACCATTACCAATCCAATAACCAACTCACAAACCAAAATACCCACCATCCACCATTCACATCTCACAACCCACCACAAGCATCACCTGAATCTCAAAGACTCACCAACTTGGAAACATTGATAGACAAATTGTGGAAACACCAGGAAATGACAACCAAGAATCATGAAGCCTCCATGAAGAGCCTAGAGAGGCAAATTGGGCAAATCTCCAAACAGATTTCTGTTGAAAGACCTTCAGGCTCATTGCCGAGTGACACAATCCCAAATCCTAAGGAAGAATGCAAGGCAATACAATTAAGAAGTGGGAGAACATTGATGAGCAACAATGACACCACAAAGAAGCCAGTGGAAAGCAGCAAAAAGCCAACAGATACAGAGGAAGCCAATGATCAAAATATGGTGTCAAACAAAAATACAGAGAACCCCAAAAGAAAAGAAGACCAGCCAATCAATACACATGAGAGAGAGGAAGAAGCACAGAAAAAGGAGAAAGTCTTCATTCCTCCGCTGCCATACCCACAGAGGTTCAACAAAGAAACCAAAGAGCAACACTTCCACAAATTCCTGGAAACTTTCAAGAAGCTGGAAATCAACATTCCCCTGGCTGAAGCATTGGAACAGATGCCCTTATATGCCAAGTTCTTGAAGGAACTCATTAACAAGAAAAGAAGCTGGCTGGAGAAGGAGACTGTACTTCTCTCTGAAGAATGCAGTGTACTCATCAGAAAAGGACTCCCTCCCAAGTTGGAAGATCCAGGAAGTTTCTTCCTACCTTGTACCATTGGAAGTCTATTTATCAACAAGGGGATGTGCGATTTAGGAGCAAGCATAAATCTGATCCCATCCTCTTTAGTGAAAAAGCTTGGCATAGAGAAGGTGAAACCAATACAGATGTCATTGGAATTGGTGGACCAGTCAGTAGTACATCCCAAAGGAGTGATCGAAAACCTTTTAGTTAAGGTTGACAAGTTCATTTATCCTGCGGATTTTGTAATCTTGGAAATAGAAGAAGAAGGAAACAATTCGATTATCTTGGGAAGGCCATTTTTAGCTACCGCTAGAGCCATCATAGATGTAGAGCAAGGAGAATTAACTCTTAGGATGCATGAGGAAAGCATTACTCTGAAAGTGTTCCCAGAACGACAAAATTCTGAAGGAAGAAGCCAAGTCATCAATGACTGTTTCTCAAGGCAAGTAATCAACACTTCAGTAAAGCAGAAGAATGAACAGATGCAAGGAAAAGAAGGCACTCAAAAAGAAATTTGGAAGATAACCAAGAAGGAAAGTGCCACAACTAAAGCTACTGTCAAGGAGGAAAGGTTAACCAGAAAAAGGAAGAAGAATAAGAAGAAGGCTCACAAAGAGTGGAAGAATAAAAAAATCCCAACAGAAGGGCTCTCCAAAGGTGACAAAGTGCAGTTAGTCTATCAACAACTGGGAGCAAGCCAACAGACTGATGATTACTATACTGTGAGCAAAATAATCTCACTAGAACATGCTGAGATAGAACATCAAGCAACAAAGAAAAAGCTCGAAGTCAGAGGGGACAAATTGAGGCACTACAACCATCAACCACCATAAAAGAAAGCCCCAATGTCAAGCTAGTGACAATAAAAGAGCGCTCCATGGGAGGCAACCCATGATTTAAGATTTCTGTTATTTTAAATTCAATAAGCTATGATCATCCAGCATGATATTTTTTTCATGAGTGCAAACATTGTTTTAAAACATATGCCAAGACTTCTAAGTTTGGTGTGCCTCCGAGCACACCAAATTAGTTTTTCAAACAATCTTAAACCATATGCTTAGTCATTCTGATAAAGCATATGACCAAACATTAAGTTTGGTGTCTGCATATGTAGAGCTTTCAAAAGAACAGTTCTTGATTAATGAAACTAAAATCATGCACCGATGATCATAGGTAATTTTTTTAGGCATTCCTTATGAATAGATAACCAAGAGTGACATTAAGATTTCAAAAACACTAGTTGGAGGAAGAAATATTTTGGATTATATGGCCAAACATTAAGTTTGGTGTCCTCCAAGAAAAAAAAAAGAGAAGAGTCACGGTCAAAATGGATATAAGGAATGAGAATTCACATAGTAATTTAATAAGCTGTCTTGCCAAGATTTAATAATGTTATCTTTGTTGTCTTGTTGTGATGGTTAGGTGGTCAAGGAATATTCAATGAAAGGGACAAGACAAGAGGGGCATAGAATGAAGACAAAGATGCATCACATGCTTCAAGGAGTGATTCTGCACACTCTTGGAAAGAGAACGTTGAAAACCATTAAGGAAGCAAGCTTTGTCCTTATTCAACTTGCATGCACGCCGTTGATTTGCAAAGTATCTAATTGCATCCCAACCCTCCATTGTTCAATCAAATGAGCATAAAACACCACCTTCAAGCCATGCACATAAACGAAAAAGTTGCACACTCCCTGCACTTCAACTATTCAAACTCCAATTCATCCATCATTCCTCACCATCTAAGCTGGGCCTCAAATATTCCTTTGTCAAAAACACATAAAAATCTCCAACTTTCTTCACACTTCCTCTACCCTCAAAAAGATCAACCAATTAAGCAATCATGGCCTCTTCCTCAAGAACCAAACGAAGGAGAGGAAAAGAGCCTATGATTGAGGAAAGCACCCATGAATTTGATCGATGGAAATTTAGATCTTGGTACCATCAACTACAACTTGAATGGATGAGGCAGAAGAAAATATATCCAGAGGTTCCACTCCTATTGCTGGACGATGAGTGCCAAGAAATGAAAACCAAGATTAGGAAAAGGAGGTGGGAAGAGCTCATTTCACCAATCACTAAGATTAATGCGAACATTATATGGGAATTTTATGCCAACACCCCAAGAACCGAAATGGATCAAGCTCCAACTTACAGGAGTTATGTGCGGGGAACTGAAGTAGATTTTAGCCCAAATACTATCATGAAAGTATTGAATCTAAGGGCAGCTCATTTTGATAAGCCAGGATACCATCAAAGGCTAAATGAAGAACATGACTATGATGAGATTGCCAGTGAGATTAGTGTAGTCAACACAGAATGGGTAGGAACTACTAAAAACAAGTACAAGTACTTGAGAAGGGGAGATCTCACCCCTGAAGCGAAGTGTTGGTATGAGCTAATGAAGAGATCAATCCTAGGCACAGTAAACAACTCGGAGGTCAATAAGAAGAGAGCTATCATGTTATATTGCATAATCATGGGAGGTGAAGTGAAAGTCCATGAGATCATTGCAAATGACATCCAAAGGTTAGCAGAGAAAAATTCGGCCGAAGGGTGGCTGCACTACCCGAGCACCATTATGCGTTTATGCATGAGAGCCAAAGTGCCAATGGAGGAGGCAAACCCAACATGGTTGCACCCGGGCATGCCTATAACCGTTGAAAGAATGATGATTGTTACTGAAGCACAGCAAAGCCGAAGACTGCCAAGAAGAAGGCAAAGGAATGAACCAATGGAGGAAGAAGGGCTACAAGAGGAGGAGGAACAGCAACACATTCCACCACACAACACTCTGGATATGACTCAGATGCAGGAAGCAATTGGAAGATTATCACAACAGTATCTGAGAATTCAAGAAAGGCAAGAGGAATACCATTCACAGTACATGAAAAACCAACAAGAGCAAGAGGAATGGCAGCTGAGGATGATGAACAAACAAAGTGAGTTTGAGTCAAAATTCTTCGTGATGCAAGAGGAGAATGCTTTTCAAGCTCACGAATCATTTGGAAAGTTGGCACAAATGCAAGCTGAAAATATGAGGGCTCTCAAAGAGTTCACAACCCTCCAAGAGGCAAGATATGAAGTCCAAGCCGACTACAACATAAATAGTCAAATTAAATTGAACTACATCGGAGAGCATCTGCACAACATGGATCCAGCGTTTCCAACTTTCGATGAGTACTTCAAAGGGAAAAGTGAGATTGAAGTAAGTAATGCTATGAGGCTTGAAGATAGAGTAGAAGAAACGATGAATAGAGCTGGATTTTGGCGTGGACAACAGACAACAAACATGGAAACAGGGAACACCAACAACCAAACATATGAAAGAAGAAAGAAAAAGCACGATAAATGAAAGGTGGACCTGCTCCATGCATCTTTTCTGTTTAAAGTAGTTTTTGCATCATGTTTATTTTTCTTAAAATAAGTAAGCTAGTCTAAGTGTGTGCTTGTGTGGTTACTTTCACTTAACTAATGCATGCTTTGTCCCCTGCATCTTTTCAATTCAATAAAAGAAATGTTTGAAACATGAAGTAAGATGGTTCATTGTTAGCTAGAAGTCAAATAATAGTAAGTGGTGGCATATATGTGTGATTGTGTGGCAACTCACTATCAGTGAATAAAAGGAATAGATTGTTCTCTCTTTAAGAAGAAAGCAGCTCACTGTCTATGAATCTCAATCAAATAAAAGTCCTTGTGTGAAAAGAAAAACAAAAAGAGAAAAGAAAAAGCCAAAAATGGCAACAGAACAAAAGAAAAATAAAAAGAAACAAAGCTAGACACCAATAGCTTGAACCTTAGAATATATGCCTGTGGTGTCTTTGTATTGGGATCTGCTTGGATTATTAAGTTCTTTGGAGTGCATCAACACTTGGTGACTTGGGTTAACTAACCCGGGATCATCAACTGAAAGTCCACTATCAAGAGCAACCTAACTACAAGGCATTTAGTAACCCAAAGAGGTACTGGGCATCAATGTTCTAAGAAGGAATGTGAGCCAAGTGTCTATAGTGAATAATGTGTCAAGCTTAAGTAAAGAAAAGAGCTTGTTACACATGACACTGAACTAAAGCTTATAGAAAAATAGTAACCAAGGACAAAGGAATAATGAGAGGTCATAGCAGTGTATTGCTTGATGCTTAAAGGAAACTTTCTAGGCCTAATTGTCAATAAAAAGTGGATAAGTTACATATCTACATAAAATCCCATGAACTACCAGTAATATTCTGCTAACATGAGCATTCTCTTTCGTTTTCATTCTTTCTTCTTAATAATTCTTTTCTTGCTTGGGGAGAAGCAAGCTTTAAGTTTGGTGTTGTGATGACAAGTCATCTTAGCCTAGTTTCACTAGTCTTTTTCTCTTGTTTTCATTTAGTTTTATGCACTTTCTTACATTGTAAATTAGCCATTTGAATTGGAATTGCATGGTTTCCTTAAATCAATCAACCACCTTTTAATTGATACAAAATCATGAGGTTCAAGCTAACTTTAGTTGATAATTAATTGATTTATAAACCTTGTGAATTTTGTGATACTTTGATTGGTTGTTTTGATTACTTGTAGGTGAAGAAAGGAAACAAAAGGTGTGCCAACATTATGGAAGAAGGTTGCAAGAATGGGTTTGAGAAAATGGAATTCATGTTTGAGCTAACGTTTGCCTCAAACGTCAACTCAAACGTGAGTAGCAGTTGAAGAACACCCTGGGGAAAAGCCAACGTTTGTGCCAACGTTTGCCTCAAACGTTGAGGTCAAACGTTGGCTGAAGAATGAAGCTCCTGGAAAGCAACGTTTGAGCCAACGTTTGCCTCAAACGTGAGGTCAAACGTTGGCTCCAAAAGAGAAGAGAATTGAAGCTTCTGGGAAGGCAACGTTTGCGCCAACGTTTGCCTCAAACGTGAGGTCAAACGTTGGCGCCAAAGAGAAGAGAAATGGCATCCCTGGAGGCAGCAACGTTTGAGCCAACGTTTGCCTCAAACGTGAGGTCAAACGTTGGCTCCAAAAAGAAGAGAGTTGGAGCTCCTGGGCACAGCAACGTTTGAGCCAACATTTGCCTCAAACGTGAGGTCAAACGTTGGCGCCAAACAGCATGAAGGGGCATACTTCAAACAAGAATAACTTGAGTTGTAGATGTCCAATTGAGGTGATTCCAAGTGGGTTAGAAAGCTGACATTTAGAGCTTTCCAACCATATATAATAGTCTCTATTGAGAACAAAATTGGCAACGCAACAAGAGGACAAAGTAGCCCCCAAGAAGCATACAAAAAGGGAGGTCCACGTTTGAGCTCACGTTTGACCTCAAACGTTGAGCCAAACGTGGAAGACAGCACACGGCCTAGCTGCATAATGCCTCACTCAAGTAACGTTTGAGTCAACGTTTGCCTCAAACGTTGGCTCAAACGTGAATGGTTTATGGCTTGGTTCACTAATGGATTTCCTCCCAACACCAAGAGCAATCAACAGAGGCTACTATCAACCCAATTCCATCAAGGCTAAAGTCCCAATTCAAGGCTTAATGATCATTTGAAGAAAGTGTATAAATAGCTTAGGATTTGAAGTTTTGAGGGCTTTTTCCTTTTTGAGTTTTTACTGAGTAATTTTGGGAGAGAGCTTTTGGGTTTTGAGCTATTTGGAGATTCTGAGTCTTGGGGAAGGAGAATTGAATTCTCTTCCTCTTAGTTTTCTTGTTTTACATTTCATCTACACTTGTTTTGAATCTTGGGTTGGAGAATTGAGGAAATTCTGTCTCAATCTCACCTTGAGATTTTCTTCTGTTTGATTTACTGCATTATTGAGAAATTGCGATTCCATTTCTTTTCTTCTACTGCTGCATCTTAAATTTTCTTGCAATTAAATTCTAAATTTGGATCTAGGAAGGCATTGAGATCTAGACTTGGTTATCTAGTCTCTTGAGTCCTGAGATCTACATCTTTAAATTTCAATTTCCTTGTTTATTTCTACACCAAGCTTATTTTCATTGTTATTTGAGATCCGGTTTAATTGAATCCATCCTTTACTTTTATGTTCATCGCAAATTTACTTTTCCTGGTTTAATTTCTGCAAATCCAATTCCCACTCCCCTTTATAATTCAAGCCATTTACATTCCTTGCACTTTAAGATTCTGCAATTTACATTTCTTGCGTTCTAAGTTTCTGCCAATTTAATTTCTTGTTCTTTAAGATTCAGCACTTTTATGTTCCGTTCTCTTTAATTTTCTGCAATCTACCCCTCTCCCTTTACTTTTCATGCAATTTAATTTCTGTTAATCACAAATCACTCAACCAACACTTGATTCGCTTGACTAAATCAACCACTAAACTAAAATTTCTCAATCCTTCAATCCCTGTGGGATCGACCTCACTCACGTGAGTTATTATTACTTGATGCGACCCGGTGCACTTGCCGGTGAGTTTTGTGTCGGATCGTTTTCCGCACATCAGTTGGTAGCAGCAAGTGAAGCCATCTGGTATAAAAAGCTTGAGTAAAAGTTTGCCTCAAACTTTTACTCAAGCTTTTATGATTTACAACCCGGTTTACAATGGATCTTTCTCCAACTCCAAGAGCAATCAACCAAGGCCTTTATCAACCCAATTCCATCAAGAGCAAAGGCCCAATTCAAGGCTTGAAGACCATTTGAAGAAAGTGTATAAATAGCTTAGGATTTAAGTTTTAAAGAGAGCGTTTTCGGAGAGAATTTTCAGAACACTTACAGTGGAGAGCACCTTGACATTTTTGCATTGTTGTTTTTAGAATTCAAGAGAATTAGGGAGGAGAATTGATCTCTCTTCTTCCTTGTTCTTGTTTGAGCACTTTTTACTTTTCTTGTTTCGGATCTTGGGTGGAGAATTGAAGAACTTCTGTTTCAATCTCACCTTGAGATCTCGTTTAATCTTCTGCATAATTGAATTTCCATTTCTGTTAACTGCTTCGGCTTCTATTCTTCTGCAATTTACATTTCTTTATTTCCTTTGCAATTGTTCTTGTTGGATCTAGGAAGGCAGTGAGATCTAGACTTGGCTAACTAGTCTCTTGAGTCCTGAGATCTATAGCTTTCAATTTCAATTTCCTTGTTTCGTTGTCACACCAAGCTTATTCTCATTTTCATTTAAGATCCGGTTTAATTGAATCCATCTTTTACATTCCTGTTTGTTGAATTTTTCTTTTCCTTGTTTAATTTCTGCAAATCCAATTCCCAATTCCCTTTACAATTCAAGCCATTTACATTTCTTGCACTTTAAGATTCTGCAATTTACATTTCTTGCGTTCTAAGTTTCTGCCATTTAATTTCTTGTTCTTTAAGATTCAGCACATTTACCTTCTCTGCTCTTTAATTTATTGCAATTGTCCCTCTCCCTTTTAATTTCATGCAATTTAAATTCTGTTAATTACAAATCACTCAACCAAATCTTGATTCGCTTGACTAAATCAACCACTAAACTGAAATTGCTCAATCCTTCAATCCCTGTGGGATCGACCTCACTCCCGTGAGTTTTATTACTTGATGCGACCCGGTGCACTTGCCGGTTAGTTTTGTGTGTTTGGAATTCGTTTTCCGAAAATACACATCAAGTTTTTGGCGCCGTTGCCGGGGATTAAAATAGATTGACAATGATTAAGTGAAGTAGAGATCTAGATCAAGCACTTTTTCTTTTCTATTTCTCTAATTTTTGACTGACACACTAACTGTTTGAAATTTTGCTTAAACTAAACTTCATTCTAGCAATAGATTGAAGTGTTACTGGTGGTGTTTCTTTTGTTTTGTTTGTATGTCAGGTACAGGGAGATCCATTCCTGTTTTATCTGAAACTGACCAAAGAACTGTTAGAAGGTTAAGAAGAGCTGAAAGAGGGAAAAATATTGTTGGAGAGGAAGAATCTGAGGAAGAATATCACGAGATGGAAGGAGATCCATCTAATCCAGGAGGAGTGGTTAACAATAACCCACAACAGAGGAGAGTACTGGCCTCCTATACCTTTGCAAATGCTAGACATTGTGGAAGCAGCATTCTCACCCCTAATGTCAATACAAATAACTTTGAACTGAAGCCACAACTCATCACATTGGTCCAAAACAACTGCTCGTTTGGGGGAGGACCATTGGAGGATCCAAATTAACATCTATCTACCTTCTTAAGGATTTGTGACACTGTCAAATCCAATGGCGTGAATCCTGAAACCTACAAGCTTCTGCTGTTCCCGTTCTCATTAAGGGACAAGGCCGCACAATGGCTTGAAACTTTTTCCCAAGGAAGTATCACTAGTTGGGATGATTTGGTGACTAAATTTCTAGCCAAATTCTATCCACCCCAAAGAGTCATCAGGTTGAAAACTGAGGTGCAGACATTCACACAATTAGATGCCGAATCCTTGTATGAAGCATGGGAGAGGTACAAAGCCTTAATCAGAAAGTGTCCTCCAGAGATGTTCAATGAATGGGACGTGCTGCAAAATTTCTATGAAGGCCTGACATTGAAATCTCAAGAGGCATTAGATCATTCTGCTGGAGGTTCACTACAACTGATGAAAACTACTGAGGAAGCCCAGAATCTCGTGGACATGGTGGCCAACAATCAATATTTCTTTGCTCATCAAAGAAACCTCCAACCATCACAAAGGAGAGGAGTAATGGAGCTAGAAGGAGTAGACTCAATCTTGGCTCAAAACAAGATGATGCAGCAGCAAATTCAACAACAATTTGACCAAATGGCCAAGAGGATTGATAGCCTCCAAGTTGCAGCAGTTAACACAAGCCAACCATCATCCACATGGGGGCAAAATGAAGAAACTCAAGAGGAGCAGTAGCAAGAACAAGTCCAGTACATGCACAACCAAAATTCTGGACAGAATGAAGTGTATGGTGACACATACAATCCATCCTGGAAGAACCACCCAAACCTCAGATGGGGAGATAATCACAACCAGAACCAACAACCATGGCATAGGAACTCAAACCAAAACACTTCAAGAAACAACCAAAACCACAACCAGCAGCAAACTAACCAAAACCCTTACAGAAAACCTCAAAACAACTACCCCAACCCCAACCATTACCAATCCAATAACCAACCCACCAACCAAAATACCTACCATCCACCATCCACATCTCACAACCCACCACAAGCATCACCTGAATCTCAAAGACTCACTAACTTGGAAACTTTGATAGACAAAATGTGGAAACACCAGGAAATGACAACCAAGAACCATGAAGCCTCCATGAAGAGCCTAGAGAGGCAGATTGGGCAAATCTCCAAGCAGATTTCTGTTGAGAGACCTTCAAGCTCACTGCCGAGTGACACAATCCCAAATCCTAAGGAAGAATGCAAGGCGATACAATTAAGGAGTGGGAGAACATTGATGAGCAACAATGACACTACAAAGAAGCAAGCAGAGAGCAGCAAAAGACCAATAGAAGATGAAAAACAAACAAAGGCAGATGAAGCCAAGGATCAAGTTGTGATACCAAGCAAGAGCACTGAGAAACTCAAAGAAAAGAACAACCAACCACACAATTCAAAAGAAGTGATTCAGGGACAGCAGCAAGAAGGAAAGAGCATCACACCTCCACTGCCATATCCCTAGAGATTCAGCAAAGAGACTAAGGACCAACATTTTCATAAGTTCCTTGAGACTTTCAAAAAGCTGGAGATCAATATTCCCTTGGCTGAAGCACTTCAGCAAATTCCTCTGTATGCCAAGTTTTTGAAGGAGCTTATCAACAAGAAAAGAAGTTGGGACGAGAAAGAGACCATACTGCTTACTGAGAAATGCAGGGCTTTGATTCAAAAAGGGCTTCCTCCTAAGCTTGAAGACTCTGGGAGCTTTTTGCTGCCTTGCACCGTTGGGGAATTAACCATCACTAAGGCAATGTGCGATCTAGGAGCAAGTATTAACTTAATTCCCTCCTCTTTGGTGAAAAAGCTGCGTATAGAGGAAGTTAAATCGGTACAGATGTCTCTAGAGCTGGTAGATAAGTCAATGGTATACCCTAGGGTGTAATTGAAAATCTTCTAGTCAAGGTGGATAAATTCATATACCCAGCATATTTTGTGGTTCTAGATTCAGATGAGGATGAAAGTGACTCCATCATACTTGGGAGACCGTTCTTGGCCACTGCCAGGGCTATCATAGACGTAGAGCAAGGAGAATTAACTCTCAGAATGCATGATAAGAGTGTCACTCTGAAAGTATTACCAGAAGCGCAGTTCAGTGATGAGAAGAAAGACTATATGGAACTCGACAAGGAAGAATCACAGTTAAAGGAAGAAAGCAACAAGGTGATTCACAGCAACATCCCAAGGCAAAAGATTGTACAGAAGGATGAAGAAGTTCAAGAGGATATTGGAGTATTAACCACTGAGAAGAGAGATCTCCAAAGTAAGCATACGGCCGGAGAAGAAAGATCAACAAAAGAAAGGAAGAAACACAGAAACAAAACAAAAAGAGGTTGGAAGAACAGAAAGATTCCAACAGAAGGGCTTTCCAAAGGTGATAAAGTGCAATTGATTTATCAACAACTAGGAGCAAGCCAACAGACTGATGATTACTACACTGTCAGCAATATACTCTCATTAGAGCATGCTGAAATTGAACACCAAGGAACAAAGAGGAGGATCGCAGTCAGGGGAGACAAGTTGAGGCACTACAATCATCAACCACCATAAAAGAAAGCCCCAGTGTCAAGCTAATGACAATAAAGAAGCGCTTGTTGGGAGGCAACCCAACCTGAGGTAATTTTCTTTTCATAGCTATTTCAATAAAAAGGTTAAATGATTGGTATGTATTGCAAGGAGCTAAGTTTGGTGTTTCACACCAAAACAATTTAAGGGAGAATAAAGGATTCTAAGTTTGGTGTTCCACCAAAATCTCATTTAAAAGCACATTCTCACCTTCTGCACAAAGGGTTACTAGCTCCAAGCAATCTGATAAATCATTTAATCATTGTCTATTTCTAGTTTTTAGCTTTATTACCTTTAACAAAGACTTAGGTTTTCACATATGGTTATTTTAATGCATAAGAAACATGGCAAGGGACTAAGTTTGGTGTTCACACACCAAAGTAAGTTCAAAAGCCTACAAGAAAGTCTTGCACACTAACCAGTCACCTAAGGGCTTGAGAAACAAGCAACTTCCATTAACACTGCAGGAATTCAATCACTCTCTTGGGAGGACTACACACCATTAGCTGAGAGAAAGAAGAAGAAGCCACCAAGAGGTTGTATTGTCACTTAACTCCATCAGCATTGAATTGCTCTAAATTGGAAGTGTGAATATGCCCATCTTAACAGTAACTGTTAGTTTAGTAGTCTTTGCATCATTTCTGTTTCAATTTAAAATAAGTAAGCTAGCCTAAGTGTATGCTTGTATGTTTACTTTCACTTAACAAAAAGCATACTTTGTCCCCTGCATCTTTAATTCAATAAAAGAAATATCTGAATGTGAAGTGAGATAGTTCTTTGTTAGATAGAAGTACAATAAAAGTAAGTGGTGGTATGTATGTGTGATTGTATGATAGCTCACTTTTAGTGAATAAGAGAACTAGGATGTCTCCTTCTAAGTAGAAAGTGGCCTACTGTCTATGAATCTCAATCAAATAAAAGTTCTTGGTTAAAAAGAAAAACAAAAAGAGAAAAGAAATAGCCAAAGAGTGGCAATAAAACAAAAGAAAATAAAAAGAAACAAAGCTAGACACCAATAGCTTGAACCTTAGAATATATGCCTGTGGTGTCTTTGTACTAGGATCTGCTTGGATTATTAAGTTCTTTGGAGTGCATCAACACTTGGTGACTTGGGTTAACTAACCCGGGATCATCAGCTGAAAGTCCACTATCAAGAGCAACCTAACTACAAGGCATTTAGTAACCCAAAGAGGTGCTGGGCATCAATGTTTTAAGAAGGAATGTGAGCCAAGTGTCTATAGTGAATAATGTGTCAAGTATAAAGAAAGAAAAGAACTTGTTACACATGACACTGAACTAAAGCTTATAGAGAAAAACAATAGTCAAGGACAAAGGAATAATGAGAGGTCATAACAGTGTGTTGCTTGATGCTTGAAGGAGACTTTCTAGGCCTAAAAATCAATAAGAAGTGAGTGTTTACTTATCCACAAAAAACCCCATGAACTACCAATAATACTCTGCTAGCATGAACATCCTCTTCCATTTCATTCTTTCTTCTCAATAATTCTTTTCTTGCTTGGGGACAAGCAAGCTCTAAGTTTGGTGTTGTGATGACAAGTCATCTTAGCCTAGTTTCACTAGCCTTTTTCTTTTGTTTTCAATTGATTTTATGCACTTTCTTAAGCCATAAGCAAGCCAATTGGGTAGATTTCCATGTTTCCTTTGATTCAATCAACCATGGATGAATTCATGCACTTTCATGAGATTTTATGCTATAATTGTCATATATTATGAAAGAAACACAATCTTATGATCTGGGGCATAGCTTTGATTGTTTTGATTGATTGATGATAGGTGAAAAGAGTTTTGAAGAAGGTTGAAGGAAGAAGGAATGGCTAGGAGCAAGAGAGAACAAAAAGTTTGAGCCAAAGTTTGCCTCAAACTTTAGCTCAAACTTTTAGAAGAGTTGAAAACATTCCAGAGGAAAAAAGCTTGAGCCAAAGTTTGCCTCAAACTTTAGCTCAAACTTTTGGGAGAAAAGCTGGAGCCAACGTTTGCCTCAAACTTTTTGGCAAACGTTGGCATCACAAAACCAACACCCTGGACGAGAAAAGCTTGCGCCAATGTTTGCCTCAAACTTTTTGGCAAACGTTGGTGCCACACTTGCACACCCTGGAGGAGAAAAGCTTGCGCCAACGTTTGCCTCAAGCTTTTTGGCAAACGTTGGCGCCACACATATACACAAGGGACCAACGTTTGAGCAAAAGTTTGACCTCAAACTTTAGCCCAAATGTTGGTAGCAGCAAGTGAAGCCATCTGGTATAAAAAGCTTGAGTAAAAGTTTGCCTCAAACTTTTACTCAAGCTTTTATGATTTACAACCCGGTTTACAATGGATCTTTCTCCAACTCCAAGAGCAATCAACCAAGGCCTTTATCAACCCAATTACATCAAGAGCAAAGGCCCAATTCAGGGCTTGAAGACCATTTGAAGAAAGTGTATAAATAGCTTAGGATTTAAGTTTTAAAGAGAGCGTTTTCGGAGAGAATTTTCAGAACACTTACAGTGGAGAGCACCTTGACATTTTTGCATTGTTGTTTTTAGAATTCAAGAGAATTAGGGAGGAGAATTGATCTCTCTTCTTCCTTGTTCTTGTTTGAGCACTTTTTACTTTTCTTGTTTCGGATCTTGGGTGGAGAATTGAAGAACTTCTGTTTCAATCTCACCTTGAGATCTCGTTTAATTTTCTGTATAATTGAATTTCCATTTCTGTTAACTGCTTCGGCTTCTACTCTTCTGCAATTTAGATTTCTTTATTTCCTTTGCAATTGTTCTTGTTGGATCTAGGAAGGTAGTGAGATCTAGACTTGGCTATCTAGTCTCTTGAGTCCTGAGATCTATAGCTTTCAATTTCAATTTCCTTGTTTTGTTGTCACACCAAGCTTATTCTCATTTTCATTTAAGATCCGGTTTAATTGAATCCATATTTTACATTCCTGTTTGTTGAATTTTTCTTTTCCTTGTTTAATTTCTGCAAATCCAATTCCCAATTCCCTTTACAATTCAAGCCATTTACATTTCTTGCACTTTAAGATTCTGCAATTTACATTTCTTGCGTTCTAAGTTTCTACCATTTAATTTCTTATTCTTTAAGATTCAGCACATTTACCTTCTCTGCTCTTTAATTTATTGCAATTGTCCCTCTCCCTTTTAATTTCATGCAATTTAAATTCTGTTAATTACAAATCACTCAACCAAATGTTGATTTGCTTGACTAAATCAACCACTAAACTGAAATTGCTCAATCCTTCAATCCCTGTGGGATCGACCTCACTCCCGTGAGTTTTATTACTTGATGCGACCCGGTGCACTTGTCGGTTAGTTTTGTGTGTTTGGAATTCGTTTTCCGAAAATACACATCAAGTTTTTGGCGCCGTTGCCGGGGATTGAAATAGATTGACAATGATTAAGTGAAGTAGAGATCTAGATCAAGCACTTTTTCTTTTCTGTTTCTCTAATTTTTGACTGACACACTAACTGTTTGAAATTTTGCTTAAACTAAACTTTATTCTAGCAATAGATTGAAGTGTTATTGGTGGTGTTTCTTTTGTTTTGTTTGTATGTCAGGTACAGGGAGATCCATTCCTATTTTATCTGAAACTGACCAGAGAACTCTTAGAAGGTTAAGAAGAGCTGAAAGAGGGAAAAATATTGTTGGAGAGGAAGAATCTGAGGAAGAATATCACGAGATGGAAGGAGATCCATCTAATCCAGGAGGAGGGTTTAACAATAACCCACAACAGAGGAGAGTACTGGCCTCCTATACCTTTGCAAATGCTAGACATTGTGGAAGCAGCATTCTCACCCCTAATGTCAATGCAAATAACTTTGAACTGAAGCCACAACTCATCACATTGGTCCAAAACAACTGCTCGTTTGGGGGAGGACCATTGGAGGATCCAAATCAACATCTATCTACCTTCTTAAGGATTTGTGACACTGTCAAATCCAATGGCGTGAATCCTGAAACCTACAAGCTTCTGCTGTTCCCGTTCTCATTAAGGGACAAGGCCGCACAATGGCTTGAAACTTTTCCCCAAGGAAGTATCACTAGTTGGGATGACTTGGTGACTAAATTTCTAGCCAAATTCTATCCACCCCAAAGAGTCATCAGGTTGAAAACCGAGGAGCAGACATTCACACAATTAGATGCCGAATCCTTGTATGAAGCATGTGAGAGGTACAAAGCCTTAATCAGAAAGTGTCCTCCAGAGATGTTCAATGAATGGGACGTGCTGCAAAATTTCTATGAAGGCCTGACATTGAAATCTCAAGAGGCATTAGATGGGGAGATAATCATAACCAGAACCAATAACCATGGCAGAGAAACTCAAACCAAAACACTTCAAGAAACAACCAAAACCACAACCAGCAGCAAACTAACCAAAACCCTTATAGAAAACCTCAAAACAACTACCCCAACCCCAACCATTACCAATCCAATAACCAACCCACCAACCAAAATACCTACCATCCACCATCCACATCTCACAACCCACCACAAGCATCACCTGAATCTCAAAGACTCACTAACATGGAAACTTTGATAGACAAAATGTGGAAACACCAGGAAATGACAACCAAGAACCATGAAGCCTCCATGAAGAGCCTAGAGAGGCAGATTGGGCAAATCTCCAAGCAGATTTTTGTTGAGAGACCTTCAAGCTCACTGCCGAGTGACACAATCCCAAATCCTAAGGAAGAATGCAAGGCGATACAATTAAGGAGTGGGAGAACATTGATGAGCAACAATGACACTACAAAGAAGCAAGCAGAGAGCAGCAAAAGACCAATAGAAGATGAAAAACAAACAAAGGCAAATGAAGCCAAGGATCAAGTTGTGATACCAAGCAAGAGCACTGAGAAACTCAAAGAAAAGAACAACCAACCACACAATTCAAAAGAAGTGATTCAAGGACAGTAGCAAGAAGGAAAGAGCATCACACCTCTAATGTGCGGAAAACGATCCAACACAAAACTCACCGGCAAGTGCACCAGGTCGCATCAAGTAATAATAACTCACATGAGTGAGGTCGATCCCACAGGGATTGAAGGATTGAGCAATTTTAGTTTAGTAGTTGATTTAGTCAAGCGAATCAAGTGTTGGTTGAGTGATTTGTGATTAACAGAAATTAAATTGCATGAAAAGTAAAGGGAGAGGGGTAAATTACAGAAAATTAAAGAGAACGGAAAATAAAAGTGCTGAATCTTAAAGAACAAGAAATTAAATGGCAGAAACTTAGAATGCAAGAAATGTAAATTGCAAAATCTTAAAGTGCAAGAAATGTAAATGACTTGAATTGTAAAGGGAATGGGGAGTTGGATTTGCAGAAATTAAACAAGGAAATGTAAAATTGCAACAAGCAGAGGAATAGAAGAACACTTGGATTTAATCAGATCTAGAAACAGAATTGTAAATGAGCAAAACAGGGAATGGGAAATGGGGAATTCAGACCTCAGGACCCAAGAGACTAGAAAACCAAGTCTAGATCTCAATGCCTTCCTAGATCCAACAAGAACAATTGCAAAGGAGATTGTAAATTGCAAAGAAAGTAGATGAAAAGCAATGAACCGAAACTGAAATTCAATTAAGCAGAAAATTAAACAAGATCCCAAGGTGAGATTGAAACAGAATTTCTTCAATTCTCCACCCAAAATCCAAGACAAGAAAAGTAAAGAGTGCTGGGCAAGAACAAGGAAGAAGAGAGATCAATTTTCCTCCCAAATTCTCTTGAATTAAACAATAATGCTAAGAAAAATAAAGTGAACTCTGAGCAAAACTGAAAAGAAAGCTATTCTGAAAAATGAAAAGGGAAGCTCTCCAAAAACTTCAAATCCTAAGCTATTTATACACTTTCTTCAAATGATCATTAAGCCTTGAATTGGGCCTTTAGCCTTGATGGAATTGGGTTGATAGTGGCCTCTGTTGATTGCTCTTGGTGTTGGGAGGAAATCCATTAGTGAACCAGGCCATGAACCATTCACGTTTGAGCCAACATTTGAGGCAAACGCTGACTCAAACGTTACTTGAGTGAGGCATTATGCAGCTAGGCCATGTGCTGTCTTCCACGTTTGGCTCAACGTTTGAGGTCAAACGTGAGCTCAAACGTGGACCTCCCTTCTTGTATGCTTCTTGGGGGCTACTTTGTCCTCTTGTCGTGTTGCCAATTTTGTGCCCAATAGAGACTATTATATATGGTTGGAAAGCTCTGAATGTCAGCTTTCTAACCCACTTGGAATCACCTCAATTGGACATCTACAACTCAAGTTATTCTTGTTTGAAGTATGCCCCTTCATGCTGTTTGGTGCCAACGTTTGACCTCACGTTTGAGTCAAACGTTGGCTCAAACGTTGCTGCCTCCAGGGATGCCATTTCTCTTTTCTTTGGCGCCAACGTTTGACCTCACGTTTGAGGCAAACGTTGGCGCAAACGTTGGCTTTTCCCCAGGGTGTTTTTCAACTGCTACTCACATTTGAGTTGACGTTTGAGGCAAACGTTAGCTCAAACGTGAATTCCATTTTCTCAAACCCATTCTTGCAACCTTCTTCCATAATGTTGGCACACCTTTTGTTTCCTTTCTTCACCTACAAGTAATCAAAACAACCAATCAAAGTATCACAAAATTCACAAGGTTTATAAATCAATTAATTATCAACTAAAATTAGCTTGAACCTCATGATTTTGTATCAATTAAAAGGTGGTTGATTGATTTAAGGAAACCATGCAATTCCAATTCAAATGGCTAATTTATAATGCAAGAAAGTGCATAAAACTAAATGAAAACAAAAGAAAAAGGCTAGTGAAACTAGGCTAAGATGACTTGTCATCACAACACCAAACTTAAAGCTTGCTTGTCCCCAAGCAAGAAAAGAATTATGCTCAATGTTCTTTTAATTAAGACGGATTGAAGAACAACTTGTAAAGTCCTGTGAATGCAGTGATTAAGTAACAGTGGGGTGAACTCTAAATTATATGCTCATACAAGGGTTTCAGTGCTTACTAGTCCTCACATATTGGGAGTCTTAGGTCTTAGGATTTTCATCCAAATGGTATCATGGAGATCTCTTTATATGTAGTCACCTTGAAGCAGCTTATAGTTTCTTTGCTTTGGCCTTGACTCTAAGTGTCATGTCTCAAAGCGGCTCTTTAGATAAGCTTTCAATCAATACTCCTAAACCAGTTGGTTTTAAGGTATTAGGTGTTGAAGCACCCGTAGGGATTTACTTACTCAAGCCTCTTTCTTTGACACAACTCAACCACAAGCATTTTACTAGGCTAACAATTCTTTGAGTCATTGTTTCTTCTTTCTTTTCTGCCTAGTAATTGATGCTCAGAGCCTTGGGTCATGTTCTTTTTGTCTTTGTATTTTCCTTTCTTTCTTTTGTTTTGTTTGCTGCTTCTTGGATCAATAGATTTTTGAGAATCTCCACAATACTTCTTTGAACTTCATGTCCTGCCTATGAGCTCCCATGCAAGTTTTCACAAGCATGCAACCTCAATACATAATCATACAACTAGAACCACCACTTCTCCTAATCTTTTGCTTGCCTCAAAATTGTTTGATTCCTCAATCCTTCTTTTCAAAGAACTTTCATATGATGCAATTCTTGAACATTGAGTGCAAACAAGTTTTGAAGAGAAAAATGTTGTGAATGATCAAGCATCTTGCTTATTGAATTACAGAAAAACTATGCTATGCAGGCAGGCAGGGGTATTATGTAACTTTCAATTTAGCAGCATCTAATACAAAATAATCACTGAACAATACAACTTTTTGGATTTCGCTTGCTTTACTCCTCATCATCATCATCATTGATCTTTACATTCCTCTCTCTTCCTTTTGATAGATGATGCTTAATCCTTCCAAAAGTTTGTATGGTACCCTGCAGTGATATTGAAAGTTGCTTGTTCCCCAAGCACTTGAAAGAAGAAATGGTTAGCTTGCATGATTTATTTGTGGGCTTTTGAACTTACTTTGGTGTGGGAACACCAAACTTAGTACCTTGCCAATGGTTTTCATGCATCAAATTAACCATGTGTGATAATTTTTTTCTTTTCTTCTTCTGTTTCAAAAGCAATAAAACTGAAAACTGGGAAACAGCAGAATAGTTAACTAGTTCATCCAACATGCTTGAAGCCAGCATTATGCAGAAAGTGAGAATGTGTTTTATAATGGGATTTTGGTGAAACACCAAACTTAGAATCCTGCATTCTCCTTTAGATTGTTTTGGTGTGCAACACCAAACTTAGCTTCTTGCATTATAGATAAAACTAATTAACCTTTTTACTAAAATAGTTATGAACAGAAAACTACCTCAGGTTGGGTTGCCTCCCAACAAGCGCTCTTTTATTGTCATTAGCTTGACATCCTCTGTGCTTGCTCAGTTCAGATTTTGAGCTTCCTTCTCCTTGTCCCCTTGTCCTCCTAAGTGAGGTTTTGCTTTGTGATGCTCATCCTGGATGAGTGATTCTTTTCCTTTAGCCCTCTTCTCACTCATTCCTGTGAGATTCTTAGCTAATTGTTCCATTTGCCTCTCAATTCTCCCGAGTGAGGCCTCCTGGTGTTTGCTTATCATCTCTTGATGTGTCATCATTCTCTCTACTAAGATCTCCAGATTGGTGATCTTCTGAGAGTCTTGTGAAATTTGTAGGTTGTGGGGTGTTGGGGGTTGGAAGTGTGTGCATTGGGGTGGTGCGTGATGGTTGTTGTTGTGGAGCTTGTTTTTATGCTGGTTTTTGAAATTGAGGTTGTTGCAGTTGAAGTCCCTTGGTCTTTGATTTTGGTTTTCAACCCCCCTCCAAGTGGATTGAGTTCTCCAAGGTGGGTTGTACACATCATTCTGAGTCCTACGTTGGGACATGCTTGAGGAGCTGTTTGGAGAGTGTGATTGCTCATGACTTTGTTGCTCATAGTTAATTACTCCAGAACCGTTTTCAGGTTGATTCCAACAATGGGATATTGAGGTGAGTTCTATGCATTTCCCACAGCATGTTGCAACTCATCTACTTTTCAGTTAATCAGCTCCAATTGTTGCTTAAACTGTAGATATATCTGCTCGCTTTGGGCCATGATTGCACGAATACCTTCAATTTCTTTCTCTTGTGCGGATGGTTGCATTCCTGCCTCTGGTTTAACAGTTCTTTGAGGTGGCTTCAGCTTGACTAGGAGTTCACTCATTAGTTCTTCCCATCCGATGATGTTTCCTTGTGGGAAAGCTTCAAACCACTGAGCAATGTCGTTCATGGTGATGAGTGGTTGCTTGTCATCTAAGGTGGGAATATCGCTCCCATGATTGCTGGCATTCATCGATTTCCCTTCCATGGTCTGCACAATCATATACAGTTCAAATGAAGATGGAGTACATTTATGCCAGGATATGATTAAAGGGTTAGTTAACGCAATGTGTCAAACAGTTGGTAAACTTGAGAGATTAATGATCGAAAATCACTTTTCTCGTTGATTTATCAAGCTATGAGAATCATACTCAGCAAGTTAAACCAAGAGACTTTCACTCTATTGCTAAAGTGAGGTTTCAATTAGCTCAGGCAAAAATTCAAACAATTAGTGTGTCAGTCAAAATTTAGAGAAACAGAAAAGAAAAAGTGCTTGATCTAAACTACCACCTCACTTAATCATTGTCAATCTATTCAATCCCCGGCAACGGTGCCAAAAACTTGATGTGCGGAAAACGATCCAACACAAAACTCACCGGCAAGTGCACCGGGTTGCATCAAGTAATAATAACTCACGTGAGTGAGGTCGATCCCACAGGGATTGAAGGATTGAGCAATTTTAGTTTAGTGGTTGATTTAGTCAAGCGAATCAAGTGTTGGTTGAGTGATTTGTGATTAACAGAAATTAAATTGCATGAAAAGTAAAGGGAGAGGGGTAAATTGCAGAAAATTAAAGAGAACGGAAAATAAAAGTGCTGAATCTTAAAGAACAAGAAATTAAATGGCAGAAACTTAGAATGCAAGAAATGTAAATTGCAAAATCTTAAAGTGCAAGAAATGTAAATGACTTGAATTGTAAAGGGAATGGGGAGTTGGATTTGCAGAAATTAAACAAGGAAATGTAAAATTGCAACAAGCAGAGGAATAGAAGAACACTTGGATTTAATCAGATCTAGAAACAGAATTGTAAATGAGCAAAACAGGGAATGGGAAATGGGGAATTCGGACCTCAGGACCCAAGAGACTAGAAAACCAAGTCTAGATCTCAATGCCTTCCTAGATCCAACAAGAACAATTGCAAAGGAGATTGTAAATTGCAAAGAAAGTAGATGAAAAGCAATGAACCGAAACTGAAATTCAATTAAGCAGAAAATTAAACAAGATCCCAAGGTGAGATTGAAACAGAATTTCTTTAATTCTCCACCCAAAATCCAAGACAAGAAAAGTAAAGAGTGCTGGGTAAGAACAAGGAAGAAGAGAGATCAATTCTCCTCCCAAATTCTCTTGAATTAAACAACAATGCTAAGAAAAATAAAGTGAACTCTGAGCAAAACTGAAAAGAAAGCTATTCTGAAAAATGAAAAGGGAAGCTCTCCAAAAACTTCAAATCCTAAGCTATTTATACACTTTCTTCAAATGATCATTAAGCCTTGAATTGGGCCTTTAGCCTTGATGGAATTGGGTTGATAGTGGCCTCTGTTGATTGCTCTTGGTGTTGGGAGGAAATCCATTAGTGAACCAGGCCATGAACCATTCACGTTTGAGCCAACGTTTGAGGCAAACGTTGACTTAAACGTTACTTGAGTGAGGCATTATGCAGCTAGGCCATGTGCTGTCTTCCACGTTTGGCTCAACGTTTGAGGTCAAACGTGAGCTCAAACGTGGACCTCCCTTCTTGTATGCTTCTTGGGGGCTACTTTGTCCTCTTGTCGTGTTGCCAATTTTGTGCCCAATAGAGACTATTATATATGGTTGGAAAGCTCTGAATGTCAGCTTTCTAACCCACTTGGAATCACCTCAATTGGACATCTACAACTCAAGTTATTCTTGTTTGAAGTATGCCCCTTCATGCTGTTTGGTGCCAACGTTTGACCTCACGTTTGAGTCAAACGTTGGCTCAAACGTTGCTGCCTCCAGGGATGCCATTTCTCTTTTCTTTGGCGCCAACGTTTGACCTCACGTTTGAGGCAAACGTTGGTGCAAACGTTGGCTTTTCCCCAGGGTGTTTTTCAACTGCTACTCACGTTTGAGTTGACGTTTGAGGCAAACGTTAGCTCAAACGTGAATTCCATTTTCTCAAACCCATTCTTGCAACCTTCTTCCATAATGTTGGCACACCTTTTGTTTCCTTTATTCACCTACAAGTAATCAAAACAACCAATCAAAGTATCACAAAATTCACAAGGTTTATAAATCAATTAATTATCAACTAAAATTAGCTTGAACCTCATGATTTTGTATCAATTAAAAGGTGGTTGATTGATTTAAGGAAACCATGCAATTCCAATTCAAATGGCTAATTTATAATGCAAGAAAGTGCATAAAACTAAATGAAAACAAAAGAAAAAGGCTAGTGAAACTAGGCTAAGATGACTTGTCATCACAACACCAAACATAGAGCTTGCTTGTCCCCAAGCAAGAAAAGAATTATTGAGAAGAAAGAATGAAATGGAAGAGGATGTTCATGCTAGCAGAGTATTATTGGTAGTTCATGGGGTTTTTTGTGGATAAGTAAACACTCACTTCTTATTGATTTTTAGGCCTAGAAAATCTCCTTCAAGCATCAAGCAACACACTGTTATGACCTCTCATTATTCCTTTGTCCTTGACTATTGTTTTTCTCTATAAGCTTTAGTTCAGTGTCATGTGTAACAAGTTCTTTTCTTTCTTTATGCTTGACACGTTATTCACTATAGACACTTGGCTCACATTCCTTCTTAAAACATTGATGCCCAGCACCTCTTTGGGTTACTAAATGCCTTGTAGTTAGGTTGCTCTTGATAGTGGACTTTCAGCTGATGATCCCGGGTTAGTTAACCCAAGTCACCAAGTGTTGATGCACTCCAAAGAACTTAATAATCCAAGCAGATCCTAGTACAAAGACACCACAGGCATATATTCTAAGGTTCAAGCTATTGGTGTCTAGCTTTGTTTCTTTTTATTTTCTTTTGTTTTATTGCCACTCTTTGGCTATTTCTTTTCTCTTTTTGTTTTTCTTTTTAACCAAGAACTTTTATTTGATTGAGATTCATAGACAGTAGGCCACTTTCTACTTAGAAGGAGACATCCTAGTTCTCTTATTCACTAAAAGTGAGCTATCATACAATCACACATACATACCACCACTTACTTTTATTGTACTTCTATCTAACAGAGAACTATCTCACTTCACATTCAGACATTTCTTTTATTGAATTAAAGATGCAGGGGACAAAGTATGCTTTTTGTTAAGTGAAAGTAAACATACAAGCATACACTTAGGCTAGCTTACTTATTTTAAATTGAAACAGAAATGATGCAAAGACTACTAAACTAACAGTTACTGTTAAGATGGGCATATTCACACTTCCAATTTAGAGCAATTCAATGCTGATGGAGTTAAGTGACAATACAACCTCTTGGTGGCTTCTTCTTCTTTCTCTCAGCTAATGGTGTGTAGTCCTCCCAAGAGAGTGATTGAATTCCTGCAGTGTTAATGGAAGTTGCTTGTTTCTCAAGCCCTTTGATTTCCATGTTTCCTTTGATTCAATCAACCATGGATGAATTCATGCACTTTCATGAGATTTTATGCTATAATTGTCATATATTATGAAAGAAACACAATCTTATGATCTGGGGCATAGCTTTGATTGTTTTGATTGATTGATGATAGGTGAAAAGAGTTTTGAAGAAGGTTGAAGGAAGAAGGAATGGCTAGGAGCAAGAGAGAACAAAAAGTTTGAGCTAAAGTTTGCCTCAAACTTTAGCTCAAACTTTTAGAAGAGTTGAAAACATTCCAGAGGAAAAAAGCTTGAGCCAAAGTTTGCCTCAAACTTTAGCTCAAACTTTTGGGAGAAAAGCTGGAGCCAACGTTTGCCTCAAACTTTTTGGCAAACGTTGGCATCACAAAACCAACACCCTGGACGAGAAAAGCTTGCGCCAACGTTTGCCTCAAACTTTTTGGCAAACGTTGGCGCCACACTTGCACACCCTGGAGGAGAAAAGCTTGCGCCAACGTTTGCCTCAAGCTTTTTGGCAAAAGTTGGCGCCACACATATACACAAGGGGACCAACGTTTGAGCAAAAGTTTGACCTCAAACTTTAGCCCAAATGTTGGTAGCAGCAAGTGAAGCCATCTGGTATAAAAAGCTTGAGTAAAAGTTTGCCTCAAACTTTTACTCAAGCTTTTACGATTTACAACCCGGTTTACAATGGATCTTTCTCCAACTCCAAGAGCAATCAACCAAGGCCTTTATCAACCCAATTACATCAAGAGCAAAGGCCCAATTCAGGACTTGAAGACCATTTGAAGAAAGTGTATAAATAGCTTAGGATTTAAGTTTTAAAGAGAGCGTTTTCGGAGAGAATTTTCAGAACACTTACAGTGGAGAGCACCTTGACATTTTTGCATTGTTGTTTTTAGAATTCAAGAGAATTAGGGAGGAGAATTGATCTCTCTTCTTCCTTGTTCTTGTTTTTTACTTTTCTTGTTTCGGATCTTGGGTGGAGAATTGAAGAACTTCTGTTTCAATCTCACCTTGAGATCTCGTTTAATTTTTTGCATAATTGAATTTCCATTTCTGTTAACTGCTTCGGCTTCTACTCTTCTGCAATTTAGATTTCTTTATTTCCTTTGCAATTGTTCTTGTTGGATATAGGAAGGCAGTGAGATCTAGACTTGGCTATCTAGTCTCTTGAGTCCTGAGATCTATAGCTTTCAATTTCAATTTCCTTGTTTCGTTGTCACACCAAGCTTATTCTCATTTTCATTTAAGATCCGGTTTAATTGAATCCATCTTTTACATTCCTGTTTGTTGAATTTTTCTTTTCCTTGTTTAATTTCTGCAAATCCAATTCCCAATTCCCTTTACAATTCAAGCCATTTACATTTCTTGCACTTTAAGATTCTGCAATTTACATTTCTTGCGTTCTAAGTTTCTGCCATTTAATTTCTTGTTCTTTAAGATTCAGCACATTTACCTTCTCTGCTCTTTAATTTATTGCAATTGTCCCTCTCCCTTTTAATTTCATGCAATTTAAATTCTGTTAATTACAAATCACTCAACCAAATCTTGATTCGCTTGACTAAATCAACCACTAAACTGAAATTGCTCAATCCTTCAATCCCTGTGGGATCGACCTCACTCCCGTGAGTTTTATTACTTGATGCGACCCGGTGCACTTGCCGGTTAGTTTTGTGTGTTTGGAATTCGTTTTCCGAAAATACACATCAAGTTTTTGGCGCCGTTGCCGGGGATTGAAATAGATTGACAATGATTAAGTGAATTAGAGATCTAGATCAAGCACTTTTTCTTTTCTGTTTCTCTAATTTTTGACTGACACACTAACTGTTTGAAATTTTGCTTAAACTAAACTTCATTCTAGCAATAGATTGAAGTGTTACTGGTGGTGTTTCTTTTGTTTTGTTTGTATGTCAGGTACAGGGAGATCCATTCCTGTTTTATCTGAAACTGACCAGAGAACTCTTAGAAGGTTAAGAAGAGCTGAAAGAGGGAAAAATATTGTTGGAGAGGAAGAATCTGAGGAAGAATATCACGAGATGGAAGGAGATCCATCTAATCCAGGAGGAGGGGTTAACAATAACCCACAACAGAGGAGAGTACTGGCCTCCTATACCTTTGCAAATGCTAGACATTGTGGAAGCAGCATTCTCACCCCTAATGTCAATGCAAATAACTTTGAACTGAAGCCACAACTCATCACATTGGTCCAAAACAACTGCTCATTTGGGGGAGGACCATTGGAGGATCCAAATTAACATCTATCTACCTTCTTAAGGATTTGTGACACTATCAAATCCAATGGCGTGAATCCTGAAACCTACAAGCTTCTGCTGTTCCCGTTCTCATTAAGGGACAAGGCCGCACAATGGCTTGAAACTTTTCCCCAAGGAAGTATCACTAGTTGGGATGACTTGGTGACTAAATTTCTAGCCAAATTCTATCCACCCCAAAGAGTCATCAGGTTGAAAACTGAGGTGCAGACATTCACACAATTAGATGCCGAATCCTTGTATGAAGCATAGGAGAGGTACAAAGCCTTAATCAGAAAGTGTCCTCCAGAGATGTTCAATGAATGGGACGTGCTGCAAAATTTCTATGAAGGCCTGACATTGAAATCTCAAGAGGCATTAGATCATTCTGCTGGAGGTTCACTACAACTGATGAAAACTACTGAGGAAGCCCAGAATCTCGTGGACATGGTGGCCAACAATCAATATTTTTTTGCTCATCAAAGAAACCTCCAACCATCACAAAGGAGAGGAGTAATGGAGCTAGAAGGAGTAGACTCAATCTTGGCTCAAAACAAGATGATGCAGCAGCAAATTCAACAACAATTTGACCAAATGGCCAAGAGGATTGATAGCCTCCAAGTTGCAGCAGTTAACACAAGCCAACCATCATCCACATGGGGGCAAAATGAAGAAACTCAAGAGGAGCAGTAGCAAGAACAAGTCCAGTACATGCACAACCAAAATTCTGGACAGAATGAAGTGTATGGTGACACATACAATCCATCCTGGAAGAACCACTGATGAGATATTTTAGAGGAAAAATAAATCTCTCCCAAAACACACAAATCTAACCGGCAAGTGTACCGGGTCGTATCAAGTAATAAAAACTCACGGGAGTGAGGTCGATCCCACAGGGATTGAAGGATTGAGCAATTTTAGCTTAGTGGTTGATTTAGTCAAGCGAATCAAGATTTGGTTGATGGTTTTGTGACTTGCAGAATTAAATTGCATTGAAGTAAAGAGAACAAGAAATAAATTGCTGAAACTTAAAGAACAAGAAATTAAATGGCCGAAACTTAAAGTGCAAGAAATGTAAATTGAGGAATCTTAAAGTGCAAGGAATGTAAATTGCTTGAAATGTAAAGGGGATTGGGATGTGGATTTGCAGAAATTAAACAAGGAAAAATTAAATTGCATCAAACAGAAGAAGGAAAGGGAATTGGGATTGGATCGGATTTTATAACAGAAAAGTAAATGATCATAGAAAGGAAAGAAATAGAATGTAAATTGGGGATTTGGATCTCAGGATCCAGAGACTAGAAAACCAAGTCTAGATCTCAATGCCTTCCTAGATCCAACAAGAACAATTGCAGAGAAGAGAGATGAAGAGCAATTAACCGGAAATGAAATTCAATTAACAGTAAAGAAACAGAGAGATCCAAGATTGAGATTGAAACAGAATTTCTTCAATTCTCCAATCCAAGATCCAAGACAAATGTAAAATGAAATTGAAAGCAATGGAAACAAAGAAATTAAAGTTCAAAAGCTTCTCCGAAAACTATTATGAAAATTCCAAAAGGAAAGCTCCCCGAAGAACTTGAATTCTATCCTATTTATACACTTTCTTCAAATGATCTTCAAGCCTTGAGTTGGGCCTTTGCTCTTGGTGGAATTGGGTTGAAAGAGGCCTTGGTTGATTGCTCTTGAAGTTTGAAGAAGAACCAAAGTGAACCAATTGAACCGGTTTTGAGGTTAGCCAAAGTTGGACCAAACCAACTTTTCATAGCAGCAAACATAATTTACTGGTATGCACGTTGGTGCCAACGTTAGGGGTCTAACTTTGACCCTAACGTTGGCCTTGTTTAGTGCTAGTGGCGCCAACGTTAGCCTCCAAGTTAGGGGGCTAACGTTGGCCCTTCTCCCTTTGTAATTCATGTGCCAACGTTAGCCTCCAAGTTAGGGGGCTAACGTTGGCGCAAACGTTGGTGCCCAGGGGAGATCTTCTCAAGTTCCAACGTTAGCCTCCAAGTTAGGGGGCTAACGTTGGGGCTAACGTTGGCCCTTCTCCCTTTGTAATTCATGTGCCAACGTTAGCCTCCAAGTTAGGGGGCTAACGTTGGCGCAAACGTGGGATGGCCACGGAGGAAATTTCAAGTTCCAACGTTAGCCTCCAAGTTAGGGGGCTAACGTTGGGGCTAACTTCTTGCTTCCTGGTTCAATTTCACTTATTCCATTGTCCTCTCTTCACTCCTAGCCATTCCTCTTTGCTTCAACCTTTCTCCAAGCTTTCTTCACCTATCATTAATCAACCAAACTCATCAAAGCTATGCTCAAAATCATGAGATATTTAATCTTTCATAATATGCAACAAATATAGCATAAAACCTCATGAAATGGCATGAATTCATATATGGTTGGTTCAATCAAGGGAAACATGAAAATCTACTCAATTAGCTTGCTTGTAGCTTAAGAAAGTGCATAATTCTAATGAAAACAAAAGAAAAAGACTAGTTAAAATAGGCTAGGATGACTTGTCATCACAACACCAAACTTAAAGCTTGCTTGTCCCCAAGCAAGAAAAGATTTATTAAGAAGAAAGAATGAAATGGAAGAGGATGTTCATGCTAGCAGAGTATTATTGATAGTTCATGGGGTTTTGTGTGGATATGCAAATACTCACTTCTTATTGACTCTTAGGCCTAGAAAGTCTCTTTCAAGTTTCAAGTGACATACTGCTATGACCTCTCATTATTCCTTTATCCTTGGCTATTACTTTGTTCATAAGCTTTATTTGAGTGTCATGTGTAGCAAGTTCATTTTCTTTTCTTTATACTTGACACATTATTCACCATAGACACTTGGCTCACATTCCTTCTTAAAACATTGATGCCCAGCACCTCTTTGGGCTACTAAATGCCTTGTAGTTAGGTTGCTCTTGATAGTGGACTTTCAGCTGATGATCCCGGGTTAGTTAACCCAAGTCACCAAGTGTTGAGGCACTCCTAAGAGCTTACTAATCCAAGCAGATCCTAGTACAAAGACATCACAGGTATATATTTTAAGGTTCAAGCTATTGGTGTCCAGCTTTGTTTCTTTTTGTTTTTCTTTTGTTTTGCCACTTTTTGGCTATCTTTGTTCTTTCCTTCTTTTTGTTTTTCTTTCTAACCAAGGAATTTAATTCAATTGAGATTCATAGACAGTAGGCCACTCTTTACTTAGAAGGAGATATCCTAGCTCTTTATTCACTAAAAGTGAGCTATTATACAATCACACACATACCACCACTTACTTTTATTCTACTTCTATCTAACAGAAACCATTTTACTTCACATTCAAACTGTTCTTTTATTGAATTTTAAAGATGCAGGGGACAACACATGCTTCTTGTCAAGTGAAAGTGAATACACAAGCATACACATAGACTAGTTTACTTGTTCTAAGGGAAGTTTGAATCTGTTTGAACAAAATGAACACTTTATCAAGACATCAATAAAAAATATTTCCCAACAGTAAAGGTTAAGTATAGATACAACCTATTGGTTTGCATTTCTTTTGTTCTCCTTTCTGTTGTGCCCCTTTTTGAGTCTTTATACATGGGACCTTCAATTGGTGGTTAGTTCCCACTTAATTCCTTGCTACTTCTTCTGATTCAACAGATTAACTCTGGGCAAACTTTTGTGTCCTTACTAAAGGTTAAGATATTGGGACTAAACAAAAATAGTTAAGTTGTTGAATAATCTGTTTGATTGCTTGGAACTAGCAATGTGCAGGAAGTTAGAATGAAGTTTTGGTGGAACACCAAACTTAGCATCTTGCATTCTCCCTTCAATTGTTTTTGGTGTGCAACACCAAACTTAGCTTCTTGCAATACATAGCAGTTATCCAACACTCTTATTGAAAAAGTTATGAAAAGAAAACTACCTCCGGTTGGGTTGCCTCCCAACAAGCGCTCTTTTATTGTCACTAGCTTGACATCTTTCAATTCTTTTTAAGAGGGCTGGAGGTGTTGAACCTCTTTTTCCTTATCCAATTGTCCTCCCAAATACAGCTTTGCTCTGTGACCATTTGTTGTGAATTGATTCTTTGTTGCCTCATCTAGCAGTTCAATACTCCCATAGGGAAAAACCTTTGTCACCAAGTATGGGCCAGTCCATTTAGACTTCAGTTTGCCAGGGAAAATTTTAAGCCTCGAATTATACAGGAGTACTTGCTGTCCTGGCTTGAATTCCTTCTTTGTGATCTTTTTGTCATGCCACTTCTTAGCTTTCTCCTTGTATATCTTTGCACTTTCATAAGCCTCTAGTCTAAATTCATCCAACTCATTTAGTTGTAACAACCTTTTTTCTCCTGCAGCTTGGGGATCAAGGTTGAGGAGTTTAGTGGCCCAAAAAGCTCTGTGTTCAAGCTCTACAGGGAGGTGGCAGGATTTGCCATACAATAGCTGAAAGGGTGACTTGCCAATAGGAGTTTTAAAAGCTGTCCTATAAGCCCACAATGCATCCTCTAGCTTTCTAGCCCAATCTTTTCTTGTGATTCCCACTGTTTTCTCTAGGATCTTCTTTAATTCTCTATTTGCAAGTTCAGCTTGGCCGTTAGTCTGAGGATGGTAAGGTGTGGCTACTTTGTGAATTACTCCATATTTGTGAAGGAGTTTCTCCATTTGTTTGTTGCAAAAGTGACTACCACCATCACTAATAAGACCCTTGGGCACTCCATACCTAGTGAAGATGTGCTTTTTAAGGAATTGGAGGACGATCTGTGCATCACAGGTGGTTGTGGCTATGGCTTCCACCCACTTTGAGACATATTCCACTGCTACCAGGATGTATCTAAAAGAATAGGAAGGAGGAAAAGGCCCCATGAAATCAATTCCCCATAGATCGAACAATTCTAATTCTAAGATAAAGTTTTGAGGCATCTCATTCCTTCTTGTTAATCCTCCTGCTTTCTGGCATTCATTACATTGGTGTACATATTCTCTGGCATCCTTGAAGATAGTCGGCCAATAGAAGCCACTCTGCAGTATTTTTGCGGCTGTTTTTTCTGGGCCAAAGTGTCCACCATAAGCTGAACCATGACAATGCCACAAAATGTCCCTCACTTCAATTTCAGGAGTACACCTCCTGATCACTCCATCAGAGCATCTCTTGAATAAGAAGGGTTCATCCCATGAAAATTTCCTTGCTTCGTTGATCAACTTCTTCACTTGTTGCTTAGAGAATTCTTGCGGTATCTTCCTTCCCACTTTGTAATTTGCTATGTCAGCAAACCAAGGTGCTTGCTAGATCTGCAGAAGGTGCTCATCTGGGAAGCTTTCATTTATGGGCTGGGATGCTTTTTGACTTGTTTCATGTGGTAGCCTTGACAGATGATCAGCGACCTGATTTTCAGTGCCCTTCCTATCTCTTATCTCAATGTCGAATTCTTGTAGGAGCAGTATCCACCTGATGAGTCTTGGTTTAGCATCCTGCTTTGACATCAAATACTTAAGTGCAGCATGATCAGTGTAAACCACAACTTTTGATCCTATCAGATATGATCTAAACTTATCAAATGCATAGACTACAGCTAGCAACTCTTTTTCTGTTGTAGTGTAATTTCTTTGGGCCTCATTCAACACTTTACTTGCATAATATATGACATTATGCAAATTCCCCTTCTTTTGCCCAAGTACAGCACCAATTGCAATGTCACTTGCATCACACATGAGTTCAAAAGGTAATTCCCAATCTGGAGGTGTGATGATTGGTGCTGTTGTGAGTTTATTTTTTAAAGTTTCAAATGCATGCTGACAGTCTTCATCAAAAATAAAAGGGTTATCAAGCATTAACAGATTACTTAAAGGTTTGGCTATTTTTGAAAAGTCTTGATAAACCTTCTGTAAAATCCCGCATGCCCCAAGAAACTTCTAACAGATTTCACATTAATTGGTGGAGGGAGTTTTTCTATAATCTCAACCTTTGCCTTATCAACCTCTATCCCTTTTCTTGAAACTTTATGGCCAAGAACAATCCCTTCGGGTACCATGAAATGGCATTTCTCCCAGTTTAAAACCAAATTAGTTTCTTGGCACCGTTTCAAGACAAGAGTTAAATGGTTTAGGCAAGCATTGAAATTATCACCAAAAACAGAGAAGTCATCCATGAAGACTTCTAAAAATTTTTCGACCATATCAGAAAAAATGGAGAGCATACACCTTTGAAATGTGGCAGGGGCGTTGCAGAGCCCAAAAGGCATCCTCCTATATGCAAAAATTCCAAATGGACATGTAAAGGCAGTTTTCTCTTGGTCCTTGGGGTCCACCACGATTTGATTATACCCAGAATATCCGTCCAAAAAGCAGTAATAGGCATGACCGGCTAACCTTTCCAGCATTGATCAATGAATGGGAGAGGAAAATGATCCTTCTTGGTGGCATCATTCAATCTTCTATAGTCTATGCACATCCTCCACCCAGTTACTGTTCTAGTAGGGATCAACTCATTCTTCTCATTAGTGATGACCGTCATCCCTCCCTTCTTTGGCACAACTTGAACCGGACTTACCCATGGGCTGTCAGATATTGGGAAGATTATCCCTGCATTCCACAATTTCATTACTTCCTTCTGGACAACTTCCTTCATTGTAGGATTTAGCCTTCTTTGCGGTTGAACCACTGGTTTGGAATTATCTTCCAAGAGGATCTTATGCATACATACTGCAGGGCTGATTCCCTTCAGGTCATCAATGGTCCATCCTAAAGCATCCTTATGAGCTTTGAGTACGTCAAGAAGTTCTCCTTCTTCCTTCTTTGTCAGGGATGAATTAATGATTACTGGGAAGCTCTCTGATGTGCCAAGGAATGCATATTTGAGATGGGTGGGTAAAGGTTTTAGTTCTTGTTTTCGCACATCTTTATTGCTATCTTGTCTTTCATGCTCAGTGAAGGTCTCAGCCACTTGTTCCTCTGTTGCCCCTTGATTTCCTTCTTGCTCTTGAAAATTTTCTTTCACTGTTTCTTCCACCAAACTGTCTATCATATCCACTCTTACGTAATCCTCTTGCTCAGGAGCGTTTTGCATTGATTTGAACACATTTATGATCATTTGTTCATTATGGACCCTGAAGGTCATTTCTCCTTTTTCTACATCAATGATGGCCCTTGCTGTGTGTAGAAATGGCCTTCCCAGAATGATTGAGTCGTTTCCTTCTTCTTCAGTGTCCAAAATTACAAAGTCTGCTGGGAAAATAAACTCCCCAACCTTCACCAACAGATTCTCCACAATTCCATTGGGTGTCTTGATTGATCTGTCAGCCATGACTAGTGACATCCTAGTGGGTTTAAGTTCTTCTATGGCAAGTTTTCTCATCATTGAGAGAGGCATTAAATTGATGCTGGCACCCAGGTCACAAAGAGACTTGTTGAGAATTATCTTGCCAATAGTGCATGAGACTACAAAGCTTCCCGGATCCTTAAGTTTTGGTGGAATACCCCGTTGAATCACAGCACTGCATTCCTCGGTGAGTAATATGGTTTCCCTTTCAAGCCAACTTCTTTTCTTGTTGATAAGATCCTTCAGAAATTTGGAATATAGAGGCATTTGCTCAAGTGCTTCAGCCAAGGGAATATTGATTTCCAACTTCTTAAAAATCTCGAGGAATTTGTGAAAATGCTGGTCTTTAACCTCTTTGTTAAACCTCTGGGGATATGGCAGTGGAGGTGTGATGCTTTTTCCTATTTGCTGCTGCCCCTGAGCTACTTCCTTTGAGCTATGTGGCTGGTTGTCCTTCTCTTTGAGTTTCTCAGTGTCTTTGTTTGGCATCACAACTTGCTCTTTGGCCTCATCTACCTTTGTTTGGTGCTCATCCTCCATTGGTTCTTTGGTGTTCTCTGCTTGCTTCCTTGTAGTGTCATTGTTTCTTATCAATGTTCTCCCGCTCCTTAATTGTATTGCCTTGCATTCTTCCTTGGGATTTGGAATTGTGTCACTGGGCAGTGAGTTTGAGGGTCTCTCAATAGATACTTGCTTGGAGAGTTGCCCCATCTGTCTCTCTAGGCTCTTCAGGGAGGCTTCCTGATTCTTGGCTACCATTTCCTGGTGTTTCAGCATTTTGTCTATCATGGCCTCCAAGTGAGTGATTCTTTGGGCTTCAGGTGATATTTGAGGTGGGTTATGAGATGTGGGTGGTGGATGGTAGGCATTTTGGTTGGTGGGTTGGTTATTAGATTGGTATTGGTTGAGGTTGGGGTAGTTGTTTTGAGGTTTCTTGTAGGGGTTTTGGTTAGCCTGCTGCTGGTTGTGATTTTGGTTGCTTCTTGGGTTGTGTTGGTTTGAGTTCCTCTGCCATGGTTGTTGGTTTTGGGTATGGTTATCTCCCCATCTGAGGTTTGGGTGGTTCTTCCAGGATGGATTGTATGTATCACCATACACTTCATTTGGTCCTTGGTTGTGCATATACTGTACTTGCTCTTGTTGTTGTTCTTCTTGAGTTTCTTCACTCTGTCCCCATGTGGTTGATGATTGGCTAGTGTTGACTGCTGCAACTTGGAGACTATCAATTCTCTTGGCCATTTGCTCAAATTGTTGCTGAATTGCTGCTGCATCATCTTGTTTTGAGCTAGGATTGAATCCACTCCTTCTAGCTCCATTACTCCTCTCCTTTGTGATGGTTGGCGGCCTCTTTTATGAGCAAAGAAATATTGGTTGTTGGACACCATATCAATGAGTTCTTGAGCCTCTTCTGCATTTTTCATGAGTTGCAAGGAACCTCCAGCTGAATGATCCAAAGCTTCCTGAGATTTCAGTGTTAAGCCTTCATAGAAGTTTTGAAGCTTCTCCCACTCATTAAACATAGCAGGGGGACATTTCCTGATCAGAGCCTTGTACCTCTCCCATGCCTCATAGATGGGTTCGGCCTCCATTTGTGTAAATGTTTGTACCTCAGCCTTTAACCTTATAATCCTCTGAGGTGGATAGAATTTTGCAAGGAACTTAGTTACCAAATCATCCCAGTTGTTAATGCTGTCCCTTGGAAACGATTCCAACCATTGAGTGGCCTTGTCCCTGAGAGAAAATGGGAATAGCATCAGTTTGTAACTGTCAGGGGGCACTCCATTAGTTTTGACAGTGTTGCATATTCTCAAGAAAGTGGATAAATGTTGATGTGGGTCCTCAAGTGGTCTTCCACCAAAAGAGCAATTGTTCTGAACCAAAGTGATGAGTTGTGGCTTGAGTTCAAAATTGTTAGCATTGACATTTGGAGCCAAGATGCTGCTCCCACAATGTCTAGGATTTGCAAAGGTGTAGGAAGCCAAAACTCTCCTCTGGGGTGGGTTGCCATTGTTGTTGTCTTCTCCACCTGGTGGATTGGTTAAATGTTCCTCCATCTCTTGGAATTCTTCGTCTGATTCCTCTTCTCCAACAATGTTTTTCCCTCTTTCAGCTCTTCTTAACCTCCTGAGAGTTCTTTCGTCTTGTTCATGAAAATGGGGTATGGTTCTTCTTGTACCTGACATACAAGTAGAACATGAGAAATGCACAGAATCAGTGGCACTTCAGTCTATTGCTAGAATGAAGTTCCAGTTAGCTTAAGCAAAAATTCAAACAGTTAGTGGGTTAGTCAAAATTAGAGAAAAATAAAGAAAAAGTGCTTGATCTAGATCACCACCTCACTTAATCATTGTCAATCTAATCAATCCCCGGCAACGGCGCCAAAAACTTGGTGAGATATTTTGGAGGAAAAATAAATCTCTCCCAAAACACACAAATCTAACCGGCAAGTGTACCGAGTTGTATCAAGTAATAAAAACTCACGGGAGTGAGGTCGATCCCACAGGGATTGAAGGATTGAGCAATTTTAGCTTAGTGGTTGATTTAGTCAAGCGAATCAAGATTTGTTGATGGTTTTGTGACTTGCAGAATTAAATTGCATTGAAGTAAAGAGAACAAGAAATAAATTGCTGAAACTTAAAGAACAAGAAATTAAATGGCCGAAACTTAAAGTGCAAGAAATGTAAATTGAGGAATCTTAAAGTGCAAGGAATGTAAATTGCTTGAAATGTAAAGGGGATTGGGATGTGGATTTGCAGAAATTAAACAAGGAAAAATTAAATTGCATCAAACAGAAGAAGGAAACGGAATTGGGATTGGATCGGATCTTATAACAGAAAAGTAAATGATCATAGAAAGGAAAGAAACAGAATGTAAATTGGGGATTTGGATCTCAGGATCCAGAGACTAGAAAACCAAGTCTAGATCTCAATGCCTTCCTAGATCCAACAAGAACAATTGCAGAGAAAATGTAAATTGCAGAGAAGAGAGATGAAGAGCAATTAACCGGAAATGAAATTCAATTAACAGTAAAGAAATAGAGAGATCCAAGATTGAGATTGAAACAGAATTTCTTCAATTCTCCAATCCAAGATCCAAGACAAATGTAAAATGAAATTGAAAGCAATGGAAACAAAGAAATTAAAGTTCAAAAGCTTCTCCGAAAACTATTATGAAAATTCCAAAAGGAAAGCTCCCCGAAGAACTTGAATTCTATCCTATTTATATACTTTCTTCAAATGATCTTCAAGCCTTGAGTTGGGCCTTTGCTCTTGGTGGAATTGGGTTGAAAGAGGCCTTGGTTGATTGCTCTTGAAGTTTGAAGAAGAACCAAAGTGAACCAATTGAACCGGTTTTGAGGTTAGCCAAAGTTGGACCAAAAGTTTGAGCCAAAGTTAGGGGTCTAACTTTGGCTCCAACTTTTCATAGCAGCAAACATAATTTACTGTATGCACGTTGGTGCCAACGTTAGGGGTCTAACTTTGACCCTAACGTTGGCCTTGTTTAGTGCTAGTGGCGCCAACGTTAGCCTCCAAGTTAGGGGGCTAACGTTGGCGCAAACGTTGGCCCTTCTCCCTTTGTAATTCATGTGCCAACGTTAGCCTCCAAGTTAGGGGGCTAACGTTGGCGCAAACGTTGGTGCCCAGGGGAGATCTTCTCAAGTTCCAACGTTAGCCTCCAAGTTAGGGGGCTAACGTTGGGGCTAACGTTGGCCCTTCTCCCTTTGTAATTCATGTGCCAACGTTAGCCTCCAAGTTAGGGGGCTAACGTTGGCGCAAACGTGGGATGGCCACGGAGGAAATTTCAAGTTCCAACGTTAGCCTCCAAGTTAGGGGGCTAACGTTGGGGCTAACTTCTTGCTTCCTGGTTCAATTTCACTTATTCCATTGTCCTCTCTTCACTCCTAGCCATTCCTATTTGCTTCAACCTTTCTCCAAGCTTTCTTCACCTATCATTAATCAACCAAACTCATCAAAGCTATGCTCAAAATCATGAGATATTCAATCTTTCATAATATGCAACAAATATAGCATAAAACCTCATGAAATGGCATGAATTCATATATGGTTGGTTCAATCAAGGGAAACATGAAAATCTACTCAATTAGCTTGCTTGTAGCTCAAGAAAGTGCATAATTCTAATGAAAACAAAAGAAAAAGACTAGTTAAAATAGGCTAGGATGACTTGTCATCAACCACCCAAACCTCAGATGGGGAGATAATCACAACCAGAACCAACAACCATGGCAGAGGAACTGAAACCAAAACACTTCAAGAAACAACCAAAACCACAACCAGCAGCAAACTAACCAAAACCCTTACAGAAAATCTCAAAACAACTACCCCAACCCCAACCATTACCAATCCAATAACCAACCCACCAACCAAAATACCTACCATCCACCATCCACATCTCACAACCCACCACAAGCATCACCTGAATCTCAAAGACTCACTAACTTGGAAACTTTGATAGACAAAATGTGGAAACACCAGGAAATGACAACCAAGAACCATGAAGCCTCCATGAAGAGCCTAGAGAGGCAGATTGGGCAAATCTCCAAGCAAATTTCTGTTGAGAGACCTTCAAGCTCACTGCCGAGTGACACAATCCCAAATCCTAAGGAAGAATGCAAGGCGATACAATTAAGGAGTGGGAGAACATTGATGAGCAACAATGACACTACAAAGAAGCAAGCAGAGAGCAGCAAAAGACTAATAGAAGATGAAAAACAAACAAAGGCAGATGAAGCCAAGGATCAAATTGTGATACCAAGCAAGAGCACTGAGAAACTCAAAGAAAAGAACAACCAACCACACAATTCAAAAGAAGTGATTCAGGGAAGCAGCAAGAAGGAAAAAGCATCACACCTCCACTGCCATATCCCTAGAGATTCAGCAAAGAGACTAAGGACCAACATTTTCATAAGTTCCTTGAGACTTTCAAAAAGCTGGAGATCAATATTCCCTTGGCTGAAGCACTTGAGCAAATGCCTCTGTATGCCAAGTTTTTGAAGGAGCTTATCAACAAGAAAAGAAGTTGGGACGAGAAAGAGACCATACTGCTTACTGAGGAATGCAGGGCTTTGATTCAAAAAGGGCTTCCTCCTAAGCTTGAAGACTCTGGGAGCTTTTTGCTGCCTTGCACCGTTGGGGAATTAACCATCACTAAGGCAATGTGCGATCTAGGAGCAAGTATTAACTTAATTCCCTCCTCTTTGGTGAAAAAGCTGCGTATAGAGGAAGTTAAATCGGTACAGATGTCTCTAGAGCTGGTAGATAAGTCAATGGTATACCCCAGGGTGTAATTGAAAATCTTCTAGTCAAGGTGGATAAATTCATATACCCTGCAGATTTTGTGGTTCTAGATTCAGATGAGGATGAAAGTGACTCCATCATACTTGGGAGACCGTTCTTGGCCATTGCCAGGGCTATCATAGACGTAGAGCAAGGAGAATTAACTCTCAGAATGCATGATAAGAGTGTCACTCTGAAAGTATTACTAGAAGCGCAGTTCAGTGATGAGAAGAAAGACTATATGGAACTCGACAAGGAAGAATCACAGTTAAAGGAAGAAAGCAACAAGGTGATTCACAGCAACATCCCAAGGCAAAAGATTGTGCAGAAGGATGAAGAAGTTCAAGAGGATATTGGAGTATTAACCACTGAGAAGAGAGATCTCCAAAGTTAGCATACGGCCAGAGAAGAAAGATCAACAAAAGAAAGGAAGAAACACAAAAACAAAACAAAAAGAGGTTGGAAGAACAGAAAGATTCCAACAGAAAGGCTTTCCAAAGGTGATAAAGTGCAATTGATTTATCAACAACTAGGAGCAAGCCAACAGACTGATGATTACTACACTGTCAGCAATATACTCTCATTAGAGCATGCTGAAATTGAACACCAAGGAACAAAGAGGAGGATCGCAGTCAGGGGAGACAAGTTGAGGCACTACAATCATTAACCACCATAAAAGAAAGCCCCAGTGTCAAGCTAATGACAATAAAGAAGCGCTTGTTGGGAGGCAACCCAACCTGAGGTAATTTTCTTTTCATAGCTATTTCAATAAAAAGGTTAAATGATTGGTATGTATTGCAAGGAGCTAAGTTTGGTGTTTCATACCAAAACAATTTAAGGAGAATAAAGGATTCTAAGTTTGGTGTTCCACCAAAATCTCATTTAAAAGCACATTCTCACCTTCTGCACAAAGGGTTACTAGCTCCAAGCAATCTGATAAATCATTTAATCATTGTCTATTTCTAGTTTTTAGCTTTATTACCTTTAGCAAAGACTTAGGTTTTCACATATGGTTATTTTAATGCATAAGAAACATGGCAAGGGACTAAGTTTGGTGTTCACACACCAAAGTAAGTTCAAAAGCCTACAAGAAAGTCTTGCACACTAACCAGTCACCTAAGGGCTTGAGAAACAAGCAACTTCCATTAACACTGCAGGAATTCAATCACTCTCTTGGGAGGACTACACACCATTAGCTGAGAGAAAGAAGAAGAAGCCACCAAGAGGTTGTATTGTCACTTAACTCCATCAGCATTGAATTGCTCTAAATTGGAAGTGTGAATATGCCCATCTTAACAGTAACTGTTAGTTTAGTAGTCTTTGCATCATTTCTGTTTCAATTTAAAATAAGTAAGCTAGCCTAAGTGTATGCTTGTATTTTACTTTCACTTAACAAAAAGCATACTTTGTCCCCTGCATCTTTAATTCAATAAAAGAAATGTCTGAATGTGAAGTGAGATAGTTCTCTGTTAGATAGAAGTACAATAAAAGTAAGTGGTGGTATGTATGTGTGATTGTATGATAGCTCACTTTTAGTGAATAAGAGAACTAGGATGTCTCCTTCTAAGTAGAAAGTGGCCTACTGTCTATGAATCTCAATCAAATAAAAGTTCTTGGTTAAAAAGAAAAACAAAAAGAGAAAAGAAATAGCCAAAGAGTGGCAATAAAACAAAAGAAAATAAAAAGAAACAAAGCTAGACACCAATAGCTTGAACCTTAGAATATATGCCTGTGGTGTCTTTGTACTAGGATCTGCTTGGATTATTAAGTTCTTTGGAGTGCATCAATACTTGGTGACTTGGGTTAACTAACCCGGGATCATCAGCTGAAAGTCCACTATCAAGAGCAACCTAACTACAAGGCATTTAGTAACCCAAAGAGGTGCTGGGCATCAATGTTTTAAGAAGGAATGTGAGCCAAGTGTCTATAGTGAATAATGTGTCAAGTATAAAGAAAGAAAAGAACTTGTTACACATGACACTGAACTAAAGCTTATAGAGAAAAACAATAGTCAAGGACAAAGGAATAATGAGAGGTCATAACAGTGTGTTGCTTGATGCTTGAAGGAGACTTTCTAGGCCTAAAAATCAATAAGAAGTGAGTGTTTACTTATCCACAAAAAACCCCATGAACTACCAATAATACTCTGCTAGCATGAACATCCTCTTCCATTTCATTCTTTCTTCTCAATAATTCTTTTCTTGCTTGGGGACAAGCAAGCTCTAAGTTTGGTGTTGTGATGACAAGTCATCTTAGCCTAGTTTCACTAGCCTTTTTCTTTTGTTTTCAATTGATTTTATGCACTTTCTTAAGCCATAAGCAAGCCAATTGGGTAGATTTCCATGTTTCCTTTGATTCAATCAACCATGGATGAATTCATGCACTTTCATGAGATTTTATGCTATAATTGTCATATATTATGAAAGAAACATAATCTTATGATCTGGGGCATAGCTTTGATTGTTTTGATTGATTGATGATAGGTGAAAAGAGTTTTGAAGAAGGTTGAAGGAAGAAGGAATGGCTAGGAGCAAGAGAGAACAAAAAGTTTGAGCCAAAGTTTGCCTCAAACTTTAGCTCAAACTTTTAGAAGAGTTGAAAACATTCCAGAGGAAAAAAGCTTGAGCCAAAGTTTGCCTCAAACTTTAGCTCAAACTTTTGGGAGAAAAGCTGGAGCCAACGTTTGCCTCAAACTTTTTGGCAAACGTTGGCATCACAAAACCAACACCCTGGATGAGAAAAGCTTGCGCCAACGTTTGCCTCAAACTTTTTGGCAAACGTTGGCGCCACACTTGCACACCCTGGAGGAGAAAAGCTTGCGCCAACGTTTGCCTCAAGCTTTTTGGCAAACGTTGGCGCCACACATATACACAAGGGGACCAACGTTTGAGCAAAAGTTTGACCTCAAACTTTAGCCCAAATGTTGGTAGCAGCAAGTGAAGCCATCTGGTATAAAAAGCTTGAGTAAAAGTTTGCCTCAAACTTTTACTCAAGCTTTTATGATTTACAACCCGGTTTACAATGGATCTTTCTCCAACTCCAAGAGCAATCAACCAAGGCCTTTATCAACCCAATTACTTGAAGACCATTTGAAGAAAGTGTATAAATAGCTTAGGATTTAAGTTTTAAAGAGAGCGTTTTCGGAGAGAATTTTCAGAACACTTACAGTGGAGAGCACCTTGACATTTTTGCATTGTTGTTTTTAGAATTCAAGAGAATTAGGGAGGAGAATTGATCTCTCTTCTTCCTTGTTCTTGTTTGAGCACTTTTTACTTTTCTTGTTTCGGATCTTGGGTGGAGAATTGAAGAACTTCTGTTTCAATCTCACCTTGAGATCTCGTTTAATTTTCTGCATAATTGAATTTCCATTTCTGTTAACTACTTTGGCTTCTACTCTTCTGCAATTTAGATTTCTTTATTTCCTTTGCAATTGTTCTTGTTGGATCTAGGAAGGCAGTGAGATCTAGACTTGGCTATCTAGTATCTTGAGTCCTGAGATCTATAGCTTTCAATTTCAATTTCCTTGTTTCGTTGTCACACCAAGCTTATTCTCATTTTCATTTAAGATCCGGTTTAATTGAATCCATCTTTTACATTCCTGTTTGTTGAATTTTTCTTTTCCTTGTTTAATTTCTGCAAATCCAATTCCCAATTCCCTTTACAATTCAAGCCATTTACATTTCTTGCACTTTAAGATTCTGCAATTTACATTTCTTGCGTTCTAAGTTTCTGCCATTTAATTTCTTGTTCTTTAAGATTCAGCACATTTACCTTCTCTGCTCTTTAATTTATTGCAATTGTCCCTCTCCCTTTTAATTTCATGCAATTTAAATTCTGTTAATTACAAATCACTCAACCAAATCTTGATTCACTTGACTAAATCAACCACTAAACTGAAATTGCTCAATCCTTCAATCCCTGTGGGATCGACCTCACTCCCGTGAGTTTTATTACTTGATGCGACCCGGTGCACTTGCCGGTTAGTTTTGTGTGTTTGGAATTCGTTTTCCGAAAATACACATCAAGTTTTTGGCGCCGTTGCCGGGGATTGAAATAGATTAACAATGATTAAGTGAAGTAGAGATCTAGATCAAGCACTTTTTCTTTTCTGTTTCTCTAATTTTTGACTGACACACTAACTGTTTGAAATTTTGCTTAAACTAAACTTTATTCTAGCAATAGATTGAAGTGTTATTGGTGGTGTTTCTTTTGTTTTGTTTGTATGTCAGGTACAGGGAGATCCATTCCTGTTTTATCTGAAACTGACCAGAGAACTCTTAGAAGGTTAAGAAGAGCTGAAAGAGGGAAAAATATTGTTGGAGAGGAAGAATCTGAGGAAGAATATCACGAGATGGAAGGAGATCCATCTAATCCAGGAGGAGGGGTTAACAATAACCCACAACAGAGGAGAGTACTGGCCTCCTATACCTTTGCAAATGCTAGACATTGTGGAAGCAACATTCTCACCCCTAATGTCAATGCAAATAACTTTGAACTGAAGCCACAACTCATCACATTGGTCCAAAACAACTGCTCGTTTGGGGGAGGACCATTGGAGGATCCAAATCAATATCTATCTACCTTCTTAAGGATTTGTGACATTGTCAAATCCAATGGCGTGAATCCTGAAACCTACAAGCTTCTGCTGTTCCCGTTCTCATTAAGGGACAAGGCCGCACAATGGCTTGAAACTTTTCCCCAAGGAAGTATCACTAGTTGGGATGACTTGGTGACTAAATTTCTAGCCAAATTCTATCCACCCCAAAGAGTCATCAGGTTGAAAACCGAGGTGCAGACATTCACACAATTAGATGCCGAATCCTTGTATGAAGCATGGGAGAGGTACAAAGCCTTAATCAGAAAGTGTCCTCCAGAGATGTTCAATGAATGGGACGTGCTGCAAAATTTCTATGAAGGCCTGACATTGAAATCTCAAGAGGCATTAGATCATTCTGCTGGAGGTTCACTATAACTGATGAAAACTGCTAAGGAAGCCCAGAATCTCGTGGACATGGTGGCCAACAATCAATATTTCTTTGCTCATCAAAGAAACCGCCAACCATCACAAAGGAGAGGAGTAATAGAGCTAGAAGGAGTAGACTCAATCTTGGCTCAAAACAAGATGATGCAGCAGCAAATTCAACAACAATTTGACCAAATGGCCAAGAGGATTGATAGCCTCCAAGTTGCAGCAGTTAACACAAGCCAACCATCATCCACATGGGGGCAAAATGAAGAAACTCAAGAGGAGCAGTAGCAAGAACAAGTCCAGTACATGCACAACCAAAATTCTGGACAGAATGAAGTGTATGGTGACACATACAATCCATCCTGGAAGAACCACCCAAACCTCAGATGGGGAGATAATCACAACCAGAACCAACAACCATGGCAGAGAAACTCAAACCAAAACAATTCAAGAAACAACCAAAACCACAACCAGCAGCAAACTAACCAAAACCCTTACAGAAAACCTCAAAACAACTACCCCAACCCCAACCATTACCAATCCAATAACCAACCCACCAACCAAAATACCTACCATCCACCATCCACATCTCACAACCCACCACAAGCATCACCTGAATCTCAAAGACTCACTAACTTGGAAACTTTGATAGACAAAATATGGAAACACCAGGAAATGATAACCAAGAACCATGAAGCCTCCATGAAAGCCTAGAGAGGCAGATTGGGCAAATCTCCAAGCAGATTTCTGTTGAGAGACCTTCAAGCTCACTGCCGAGTGACACAATCCCAAATCCTAAGGAAGAATGCAAGGCGATACAATTAAGGAGTGGGAGAACATTGATGAGCAACAATGACACTACAAAGAAGCAAGCAGAGAGCAGCAAAAGACCAATAGAAGATGAAAAACAAACAAAGGCAGATGAAGCCAAGGATCAAGTTGTGATACCAAGCAAGAGCACTGAGAAACTCAAAGAAAAGAACAACCAACCACACAATTCAAAAGAAGTGATTCAGGGACAGCAGCAAGAAGGAAAGAGCATCACACCTCTGATGTGCGGAAAACGATCCAACACAAAACTCATCGGCAAGTGCACCGGGTCGCATCAAGTAATAATAACTCACATGAGTGAGGTCGATCCCACAGGGATTGAAGGATTGAGCAATTTTAGTTTAGTGGTTGATTTAGTCAAGCGAATCAAGTGTTGGTTGAGTGATTTGTGATTAACAGAAATTAAATTGCATGAAAAGTAAAGGGAGAGGGGTAAATTGCAGAAAATTAAAGAGAACGGAAAATAAAAGTGTTGAATCTTAAAGAACAAGAAATTAAATGGCAGAAACTTAGAATGCAAGAAATGTAAATTGCAAAATCTTAAAGTGCAAGAAATGTAAATGACTTGAATTGTAAAGGGAATGGGGAGTTGGATTTGCAGAAATTAAACAAGGAAATGTAAAATTGCAACAAGCAGAGGAATAGAAGAACACTTGGATTTAATCAGATCTAGAAACAGAATTGTAAATGAGCAAAACAGGGAATGGGAAATGGGGAATTCAGACCTCAGGACCCAAGAGACTAGAAAACCAAGTCTAGATCTCAATGCCTTCCTAGATCCAACAAGAACAATTGCAAAGGAGATTGTAAATTGCAAAGAAAGTAGATGAAAAGCAATGAACCGAAACTGAAATTCAATTAAGCAGAAAATTGAACAAGATCCCAAGGTGAGATTGAAACAGAATTTCTTCAATTCTCCACCCAAAATCCAAGACAAGAAAAGTAAAGAGTGCTGGGCAAGAACAAGGAAAAAGAAAGATCAATTCTCCTCCCAAATTCTCTTGAATTAAACAACAATGCTAAGAAAAATAAAGTGAACTCTGAGCAAAACTGAAAAGAAAGCTATTCTGAAAAATGAAAAGGGAAGCTCTCCAAAAACTTCAAATCCTAAGCTATTTATACACTTTCTTCAAATGATCATTAAGCCTTGAATTGGGCCTTTAGCCTTGATGGAATTGGGTTGATAGTGGCCTCTGTTGATTGCTCTTGGTGTTGGGAGGAAATCCATTAGTGAACCAGGCCATGAACCATTCACGTTTGAGCCAACATTTGAGGCAAACGTTGACTTAAACGTTACTTGAGTAAGGGATTATGCAGCTAGGCCATGTGCTGTCTTCCACGTTTGGCTCAACGTTTGAGGTCAAACGTGAGCTCAAACGTGGACCTCCCTTCTTGTATGCTTCTTGGGGGCTACTTTGTCCTCTTGTCGTGTTGCCAATTTTGTGCCCAATAGAGACTATTATATATGGTTGGAAAGCTCTGAATGTCAGCTTTCTAACCCACTTGGAATCACCTCAATTGGACATCTACAACTCAAGTTATTCTTGTTTGAAGTATGCCCCTTCATGCTGTTTGGTGCCAACGTTTGACCTCACGTTTGAGTCAAACGTTGGCTCAAACGTTGCTGCCTCCAGGGATGCCATTTCTCTTCTCTTTGGCGCCAACGTTTGACCTCATGTTTGAGGCAAACATTGGCGCAAACGTTGGCTTTTCCCCAGGGTGTTTTTCAACTGCTACTCACGTTTGAGTTGACGTTTGAGGCAAACGTTAGCTCAAACGTGAATTCCATTTTCACAAACCCATTCTTGCAACCTTCTTCCATAATGTTGGCACACCTTTTGTTTCCTTTCTTCACCTACAAGTAATCAAAACAATCAATCAAAGTATCACAAAATTCACAAGGTTTATAAATCAATTAATTATCAACTAAAATTAGCTTGAACCTCATGATTTTGTATCAATTAAAAGGTGGTTGATTGATTTAAGGAAACCATGCAATTCCAATTCAAATGGCTAATTTATAATGCAAGAAAGTGCATAAAACTAAATGAAAACAAAAGAAAAAGGCTAGTGAAACTAGGCTAAGATGACTTGTCATCACAACACCAAACTTAAAGCTTGCTTGTCCCCAAGCAAGAAAAGAATTATGCTCAAGGTTCTTTTAATTAAGACGGATTGAAGAACAACTTGTAAAGTCCTGTGAGTGCAGTGATTAAGTAACAGTGGGGTGAACTCTAAATTATATGCTCATACAAGGGTTTCAGTGCTTACTAGTCCTCACATATTGGGAGTCTTAGGTCTTAGAATTTTCATCCAAATGGTATCATGGAGATCTCTTTATATGTAGTCACCTTAAAGCAGCTTATAGTTTCTTTGCTTTGGCCTTGACTCTAAGTGTCATGTCTCAAAGTGGCTCTTTAGATAAGCTTTCAATCAATACTCCTAAACCAGTTGGTTTTAAGGTATTAGGTGTTGAAGCACCCCTAGGGATTTACTTACTCAAGCCTCTTTCTTTGACACAACTCAACCACAAGCATTTTACTAGGCTAACAATTCTTTGAGTCATTGTTTCTTCTTTCTTTTCTGCCTAGTAATTGATGCTCAGAGCCTTGGGTCATGTTCTTTTTGTCTTTGTATTTTCTTTTCTTTCTTTTGTTTTGTTTGCTGCTTCTTGGATCAATAGATTTTTGAGAATCTCCACAATACTTCTTTGAACTTCATGTCCTGCCTATGAGCTCCCATGCAAGTTTTCACAAGCATGCAACCTCAATACATAATCATACAACTAGAACCACCACTTCTCCTAATCTTTTGCTTGCCTCAAAATTGTTTGATTCCTCAATCCTTCTTTTCAAAGAACTTTCATGTGATGCAATTCTTGAACATTGAGTGCAAACAAGTTTTGAAGAGAAAAATGTTGTGAATGATCAAGCATCTTGCTTATTGAATTATAGAAAAACTATGCTATGCAGGCAGGCAGGGGTATTATGTAACTTTCAATTTAGCAGCATCTAATACAAAATAATCACTGAACAATACAACTTTTTGGATTTCGCTTGCTTTACTCCTCATCATCATCATCACTGATCTTTACATTCCTCTCTCTTCCTTTTGATAGATGATGCTTAATCCTTCCAAAAGTTTGTATGGTACCCTGCAGTGATATTGAAAGTTGCTTGTTCCCCAAGCACTTGAAAGAAGAAATGGTTAGCTTGCATGATTTATTTGTGGGCTTTTGAACTTACTTTGGTGTGGGAACACCAAACTTAGTACCTTGCCAATGGTTTTCATGCATCAAATTAACCATGTGTGATAATTTTTTTCTTTTCTTCTTCTGTTTCAAAAGCAATAAAACTAAAAACTGGGAAACAGCAGAATAGTTAACTAGTTCATCCAACATGCTTGAAGCCAGCATTATGCAGAAAGTGAGAATGTGTTTTATAATGGGATTTTGGTGAAACACCAAACTTAGAATCCTGCATTCTCCTTTAGATTGTTTTAGTGTGCAACACCAAACTTAGCTTCTTGCATTATAGATAAAACTAATTAACCTTTTTACTAAAATAGTTATGAACAGAAAACTACCTCAGGTTGGGTTGCCTCCCAACAAGCGCTCTTTTATTGTCATTAGCTTGACATCCTCTGTGCTTGCTCAGTTCAGATTTTGAGCTTCCTTCTCCTTGTCCCCTTGTCCTCCTAAGTGAGGTTTTGCTTTGTGATGCTCATCTTGGATGAGTGATTCTTTTCCTTTAGCCCTCTTCTCACTCATTCCTGTGAGATTCTTAGCTAATTGTTCCATTTGCCTCTCAATTCTCCCGAGTGAGGCCTCCTGGTGTTTGCTTATCATCTCTTGATGTGTCATCATTCTCTCTACTAAGATCTCCAGATTGGTGATCCTCTGAGAGTCTTGTGAAATTTGTAGGTTGTGGGGTGTTGGGGGTTGGAAGTGTGTGCATTGGGGTGGTGCGTGATGGTTGTTGTTGTGGAGCTTGTTTTTATGCTGGTTTTTGAAATTGGGGTTGTTGCAGTTGAAGTCCCTTGGTCTTTGATTTTGGTTTTCAACCCCCCTCCAAGTGGATTGAGTTTTCCAAGGTGGGTTGTACACATCATTCTGAGTCCTACGTTGGGACATGCTTGAGGAGCTGTTTGGAGAGTGTGATTGCTCATGACTTTGTTGCTCATAGTTAATTACTCCAGAACCGTTTTCAGGTTGATTCCAACAATGGGATATTGAGGTGAGTTCTGTGCATTTCCCACAGCATGTTGCAACTCATCTACTTTTCGGTTAATCAGCTCTAATTGTTGCTTAAACTGTTGATATATCTGCTCGCTTTGGGCCATGATTGCAAGAATACCTTCAATTTCTTTCTCTTGTGCAGATGGTTGCATTCCTGCCTCTGGTTTAACAGTTCTTTGAGGTGGCTTCAGCTTGAGTAGGAGTTCACTCATTAGTTCTTCCCATCCGATGATGTTTCCTTGTGGGAAAGCTTCAAACCACTGAGCAATGTCGTTCATGGTGATGAGTGGTTGCTTGTCATCTAAGGTGGGAATATCGCTCCCATGATTGCTGGCATTCATCGATTTCCCTTCCATGGTCTGCACAATCATATACAGTTCAAATGAAGATGGAGTACATTTATGCCAGGATATGATTAAAGGGTTAGTTAACGCAATGTGTCAAACAGTTGGTAAACTTGAGAGATTAATGATCGAAAATCACTTTTCTCGTTGATTTATCAAGCTATGAGAATCATACTCAGCAAGTTAAACCAAGAGACTTTCACTCTATTGCTAAAGTGAGGTTTCAATTAGCTCAGGCAAAAATTCAAACAGTTAGTGTGTCAGTCAAAATTTAGAGAAACAGAAAAGAAAAAGTGCTTGATCTAAACTACCACCTCACTTAATCATTGTCAATCTATTCAATCCCCGGCAACGGCGCCAAAAACTTGATGTGCGGAAAACGATCCAACACAAAACTCACTAGCAAGTGCACCGGGTCGCATCAAGTAATAATAACTCACGTGAGTGAAGTCGATCCCACAGGGATTGAAGGATTGAGCAATTTTAGTTTAGTGGTTGATTTAGTCAAGCGAATCAAGTGTTGGTTGAGTGATTTGTGATTAACAGAAATTAAATTGCATGAAAAGTAAAGGGAGAGGGGTAAATTGCAGAAAATTAAAGAGAACGGAAAATAAAAGTGCTGAATCTTAAAGAACAAGAAATTAAATGGCAGAAACTTAGAATGCAAGAAATGTAAATTGCAAAATCTTAAAGTGCAAGAAATGTAAATGACTTGAATTGTAAAGGGAATGGGGAGTTGGATTTGCAGAAATTAAACAAGGAAATGTAAAATTGCAACAAGCAGAGGAATAGAAGAACACTTGGATTTAATCAGATCTAGAAACAGAATTGTAAATGAGCAAAAAGGGAATGGGAAATGGGGAATTCGGACCTCAGGACCCAAGAGACTAGAAAACCAAGTCTAGATCTCAATGCCTTCCTAGATCCAACAAGAACAATTGCAAAGGAGATTGTAAATTGCAAAGAAAGTAGATGAAAAGCAATGAACCGAAACTGAAATTCAATTAAGCAGAAAATTAAACAAGATCCCAAGGTGAGATTGAAACAGAATTTCTTCAATTATCCACCCAAAATCCAAGACAAGAAAAGTAAAGAGTGCTGGGCAAGAACAAGGAAGAAGAGAGATCAATTCTCCTCCCAAATTCTCTTGAATTAAACAACAATGCTAAGAAAAATAAAGTGAACTCTGAGCAAAAAAGAAAGCTATTCTGAAAAATGAAAAGGGAAGCTCTCCAAAAACCTCAAATCCTAAGCTATTTATACACTTTCTTCAAATGATCATTAAGCCTTGAATTGGGCCTTTAGCCTTGATGGAATTGGGTTGATAGTGGCCTCTGTTGATTGCTCTTGGTGTTGGAAGGAAATCCATTAGTGAACCAGGCCATGAACCATTCACGTTTGAGCCAACGTTTGAGGCAAACGTTGACTTAAACGTTACTTGAGTAAGGGATTATGCAGCTAGGCCATGTGCTGTCTTCCACGTTTGGCTCAACGTTTGAGGTCAAACGTGAGCTCAAACGTGGACCTTCCTTCTTGTATGCTTCTTGAGGGCTACTTTGTCCTCTTGTCGTGTTACCAATTTTGTGCCCAATAGAGACTATTATATATGGTTGGAAAGCTCTAAATGTCAGCTTTCTAACCCACTTGGAATCACCTCAATTGGACATCTACAACTCAAGTTATTCTTGTTTGAAGTATGCCCCTTATGCTGTTTGGTGCCAACGTTTGACCTCACGTTTGAGTCAAACGTTGGCTCAAACGTTGCTGCCTCCAGGGATGCCATTTCTCTTCTCTTTGGCGCCAACGTTTGACCTCACGTTTGAGGCAAAGGTTGGCGCAAATGTTGGCTTTTCCCAGGGTGTTTTTCAACTGCTACTCACGTTTGAGTTGACGTTTGAGGCAAACGTTAGCTCAAACGTGAATTCCATTTTCTCAAACCCATTCTTGCAACCTTCTTCCATAATGTTGGCACACCTTTTGTTTCCTTTCTTCACCTACAAGTAATCAAAACAACCAATCAAAGTATCACAAAATTCACAAGGTTTATAAATCAATTAATTATCAACTAAAATTAGCTTGAACCTCATGATTTTGTATCAATTAAAAGGTGGTTGATTGATTTAAGGAAACCATGCAATTCCAATTCAAATGGCTAATTTATAATGCAAGAAAGTGCATAAAACTAAATGAAAACAAAAGAAAAAGGCTAGTGAAACTAGGCTAAGATGACTTGTCATCAACCTCCACTGCCATATCCCTAGAGATTCAGCAAAGAGACTAAGGACCAACTTTTTCATAAGTTCCTTGAGACTTTCAAAAAGCTGGAGATCAATATTCCCTTGGCTGAAGCACTTGAGCAAATGCCTCTGTATGCCAAGTTTTTGAAGGAGCTTATCAACAAGAAAAGAAGTTGGGACGAGAAAGAGACCATACTGCTTACTGAGGAATGCAGGGCTTTGATTCAAAAAGGGCTTCCTCCTAAGCTTGAAGACTTTGGGAGCTTTTTGCTGCCTTGCACCGTTGGGGAATTAACCATCACTAAGGCAATGTGCGATCTAGGAGCAAGTATTAACTTAATTCCCTCCTCTTTGGTGAAAAAGCTGCGTATAGAAGAAGTTAAATCGATACAGATGTCTCTAGAGCTGGTAGATAAGTCAATGGTATACCCCAGGGTGTAATTGAAAATCTTCTAGTCAAGGTGGATAAATTCATATACCCTGCAGATTTTGTGGTTCTAGATTCAGATGAGGATGAAAGTCACTCCATCATACTTGGGAGACCGTTCTTGGCCACTGCCAGGGCTATCATAGACGTAGAGCAAGGAGAATTAACTCTCAGAATGCATGATAAGAGTGTCACTCTGAAAGTATTACCAGAAGCGCAGTTCAGTGATGAGAAGAAAGACTATATGGAACTCGACAAGGAAGAATCACAGTTAAAGGAAGAAAGCAACAAGGTGATTCACAGCAACATCCCAAGGCAAAAGATTGTGCAGAAGGATGAAGAAGTTCAAGAGGATATTGGAGTATTAACCACTGAGAAGAGAGATCTCCAAAGTAAGCATACGGCCAGAGAAGAAAGATCAACAAAAGAAAGGAAGAAACACAGAAACAAAACAAAAAGAGGTTGGAAGAACAGAAAGATTCCAACAGAAGGGCTTTCCAAAGGTGATAAAGTGCAATTGATTTATCAACAACTAGGAGCAAGCCAACAGACTGATGATTACTACACTGTCAGCAATATACTCTCATTAGAGCATGCTGAAATTGAACACCAAGGAACAAAGAGGAGGATCGCAGTCAGGGGAGACAAGTTGAGGCACTACAATCATCAACCACCATAAAAGAAAGCCCCAGTGTCAAGCTAATGACAATAAAGAAGCGCTTGTTGGGAGGCAACCCAACCTGAGGTAATTTTCTTTTCATAGCTATTTCAATAAAAAGGTTAAATGATTGGTATGTATTGCAAGGAGCTAAGTTTGGTGTTTCACACCAAAACAATTTAAGGGAGAATAAAGAGAACTAGAATGTCTCCTTCTAAGTAGAAAGTGTCCTACTGTCTATGAATCTCAATCAAATAAAAGTTCTTGGTTAAAAAGAAAAACAAAAAGAGAAAAGAAATAGCCAAAGAGTGGCAACAAAACAAAAGAAAATAAAAAGAAACAAAGCTAGACACCAATAGCTTGAACCTTAGAATATATGCCTGTGGTGTCTTTGTACTAGGATCTGCTTGGGTTATTAAGTTCTTTGGAGTGCATCAACACTTGGTGACTTGGGTTAACTAACCCGGGATCATCAACTGAAAGTCCACTATCAAGAGCAACCTAACTACAAGGCATTGAGTAACCCAAAGAGGTGCTGGGCATCAATGTTTTAAGAAGGAATGTGAGCCAAGTGTCTATAGTGAATAATGTGTCAAGTATAAAGAAAGAAAAGAACTTGTTACACATGACACTGAACTAAAGCTTATAGAGAAAAACAATAGTCAAGGACAAAGGAATAATGAGAGGTCATAACAGTGTGTTGCTTGATGCTTGAAGGAGACTTTCTAGGCCTAAAAATCAATAAGAAGTGAGTGTTTACTTATCCACATAAAATCCCATGAACTACCAATAATACTCTACTAGCATGAACATCCTCTTCCATTTCATTCTTTCTTCTCAATAATTCTTTTCTTGCTTGGGGACAAGCAAGCTCTAAGTTTGGTGTTGTGATGACAAGTCATCTTAGCCTAGTTTCACTAGCCTTTTTCTTTTGTTTTCAATTGATTTTATGCACTTTCTTAAGCCATAAGCAAGCCAATTGGGTAGATTTCCATGTTTCCTTTGATTCAATCAACCATGGATGAATTCATGCACTTTCATGAGATTTTATGCTATAATTGTCATATATTATGAAAGAAACACAATCTTATGATCTGGGGCATAGCTTTGATTGTTTTGATTGATTGATGATAGGTGAAAAGAGTTTTGAAGAAGGTTGAAGGAAGAAGGAATGGCTAGGAGCAAGAGAGAACAAAAAGTTTGAGCCAAAGTTTGCCTCAAACTTTAGCTCAAACTTTTGGGAGAAAAGCTGGAGCCAACGTTTGCCTCAAACTTTTTGGCAAACGTTGGCATCACAAAACCAACACCCTGGATGAGAAAAGCTTGCGCCAACGTTTGCCTCAAACTTTTTGGCAAACGTTGGCGCCACACTTGCACACCCTGGAGGAGAAAAGCTTGCGCCAACGTTTGCCTCAAGCTTTTTGGCAAACGTTGGCGCCACACATATACACAAGGGGACCAACGTTTGAGCAAAAGTTTGACCTCAAACTTTAGCCCAAACGTTGGTAGCAGCAAGTGAAGCCATCTGGTATAAAAAGCTTGAGTAAAAGTTTGCCTCAAACTTTTACTCAAGCTTTTATGATTTACAACCCGGTTTACAATGGATCTTTCTCCAACTCCAAGAGCAATCAACCAAGGCCTTTATCAACCCAATTCCATCAAGAGCAAATGCCCAATTCAAGGCTTGAAGACCATTTGAAGAAAGTGTATAAATAGCTTAGGATTTAAGTTTTAAAGAGAGCATTTTCGGAGAGAATTTTCAGAACACTTACAGTGGAGAGCACCTTGACATTTTTGCATTGTTGTTTTTAGAATTCAAGAAATTAGGGAGGAGAATTGATCTCTCTTCTTCCTTGTTCTTGTTTGAGCACTTTTTACTTTTCTTGTTTCGGATCTTGGGTGGAGAATTGAAGAACTTCTGTTTCAATCTCACCTTGAGATCTCATTTAATTTTCTGCATAATTGAATTTCCATTTCTGTTAACTGCTTCGGCTTCTACTCTTCTGCAATTTACATTTCTTTATTTCATTTGCAATTGTTCTTGTTGGATCTAGGAAGGCAGTGAGATCTAGACTTGGCTATCTAGTCTCTTGAGTCCTGAGATCTATAGCTTTCAATTTCAATTTTCTTGTTTCGTTGTCACACTAAGCTTATTCTCATTTTCATTTAAGATCCGGTTTAATTGAATCCATCTTTTACATTCCTGCTTGTTGAATTTTTCTTTTCCTTGTTTAATTTCTGCAAATCCAATTCCCAATTCCCTTTACAATTCAAGCCATTTACATTTCTTGCACTTTAAGATTCTGCAATTTACATTTCTTGCGTTCTAAGTTTCTGCCATTTAATTTCTTGTTCTTTAAGATTCAGCACATTTATCTTCTCTGCTCTTTAATTTACTGCAATTGTCCCTCTCCCTTTTAATTTCATGCAATTTAAATTCTGTTAATTACAAATCACTCAACCAAATCTTGATTCGCTTGACTAAATCAACCACTAAACTGAAATTGCTCAATCCTTCAATCCCTGTGGGATCGACCTCACTCCCGTGAGTTTTATTACTTGATGCGACCCGGTGCACTTGCCGGTTAGTTTTGTGTGTTTGGAATTCGTTTTCCGAAAATACACATCAGTAACGAACAGATCTTTAAATTTATTATCTTTTTTAATTTTTAAACAAAAAAATAATTTTTTTCTAATAGTAGAAAAATAAAAAATTCTAACAATATTCAAAACATAAAAAACATTGAGAAGTTTTCAATTTTTTTAATTAATTTATTCTTAATTTGTGAACAAGTACAGCAAAAAAAAGTCAACTGTACAGGTGTAGTATTATCCGGTAAATAAAAAGATAGAAAAATATTTTTTAAAAAAGAAAAAATTTTAAAAAACTAAGTTTTTTATTTCTGAATTTTTAAATTATATGATTAAATTCTTTTATTTAAATTACGAAAATAAAATAAAATCCAACAATATCTAGTAAACAACAGATCTGTAAATTTATTATTTTTTATTTTTAAACTAAAAAAATAATTTTTTTTCCAACGGTAAAAAGATAAAAAATTCTAAAAATATCCAAAAAATAAAAAATTGAAAAATTTTAAATTTTTTAAATTAAATTATTCTTAATTTGTGAACAAGTGCTGCAAAGAAAGTCAACTGTACAGGTGTAGTATTATTCGGTAAATAAAAAAGTAAAAAAATATTTTTAAAAAAATAAAAAATTTAAAAAAACCAATTTTTTTTAATTTTTAAATTATAATATTAAATTATTTTATTAAAATTAGGAAAATAAAATAAAGACCAACAATATCTAGTAAATAACAAATCTGTAAATTTATTATTTTTTTAATTTTTAATCCAAAAAATAATTTTTTTCCAAAAGTAGAAAAATAAAAAATTCTAACAAAATCCAGAAAATAAAAAATTTAAAAATTTTAAATTTTTTAAATTAATTTTTTCTTAATTTGTGAACAAGTGCAACAAAAAAAGTCAACAATCCGGGTGTAGCATTATCCGGTGAATAAAAAGGTAAAAAAATATTTTGGAAAAAAATTAAAAATCTAAAAAAACTAAATTTTTTATTTTTGAATTTTTAAATTATATGATTAATTCTTTTATTTAAATTAGAAAAATAAGATAAAGTCCAACAATATATAGTAAATAACAAATTTGTAAATTTTTTTTAATTTTTAAACTAAGAAAATAAATTTTTTTTTCTAATAGTAGAAAAATAAAAAATTCCAAAAATATCCAAAAAATTAAAAAATTAAAATTTTTGAATTTTTAAATTAATTTATTCTTAATTTGGGAACAATTGCAGCAAAAAAAGTCAATTGTCCGGGTGTAGCATTATCCGGTGAATAAAAAGATAGAAAAATATTTTTTAAAAAATAAAAAATTTTAAAAAACTAAGTTTTTTATTTTTGAATTTTTAAATTATATTATTAATTTTTTTATAATAATTAGAAAATTAAAATAAAGTCCAGCAATATCTAGTAACCAACAGATCTGTAAATTTATTATCTTTTTTAATTTTTAAACCAAAAAAATAAGTTTTTCTAAAGTAGAAAAATAAAAAATTCTAAGAATATTCAAAAAATAAAAAAAATTGAGAAGTTTTAAAATTTTTAAATTAATTTATTCTTAATTTGTGAACAAGTGCAGCAAAAAAAAGTCAATTGTACAGGTCTAGCTTTCTTCGGTGAATAAAAAAATAAAAAAATTTGAAAAAATAAAAAATCTTAAAAAACCAAATTTTTTTTAATTTTTATATTATATGATTAAATTCTTTTATTTAAATTAGGGAAATAAAATAAAGTCCAACAATATCGAGTAATCAACAGATCTGTAAATTTCTTTTTTTTTTAAACTAAAAAAATATTTTTTTTCAACATTAGAAAAATAAAAAATTCTAACAATATCCAAAAAATTAAAAAATTGAAAAATTTTAAATTTTTTAAATTAATTTATTCTTAATTTGTGAACAATTACAGCAAAAAAAGTCAACTGTCCGGGTGTAGTATTATCCGGTAAATAAAAAGATAGAAAAATATTTTTAAAAAAGAAAAAATTTTAAAAAACTAAGTTTTTTATTTTTTAATTTTTAAATTATATTATAAAATGTTTTTTACCATAATTAGAAAATTAAAATAATGTCCAACAATATCTAGTAACGAAGAGATCTTTAAATTTATTATCTTTTTTAATTTTTAAACAAAAAAAAATTTTTTTCTAATAGTAGAAAAATAAAAAATTCTAACAATATTCAAAACATAAAAAAATTTGAGAAGTTTTAAATTTTTTTAATTAATTTATTCTTAATTTGTGAACAAGTACAGCAAAAAAAAGTCAATTGAACAGGTGTAGTATTATCCGGTAAATAAAAAGAAAAAAAAATATTTTTTAAAAAATAAAAAATTTTAAAAAAGTAAGTTTTTTATTTCTGAATTTTTAAATGATATGATTAAATTCTTTTATTTAAATTACAAAAATAAAATAAAATCCAACAATATCTAGTAAACAACAGATCTGTAAATTTATTATTTTTTTATTTTTAAACTAAAAAAATAAATTTTTTTCGAATAGTAGAAAAATAAAAAATTCTAAAAATATCTAAAAAATAAAAAATTGAAAAATTTTAAATTTTTTAAATTAATTTTTTCTTAATTTGTGAACAAGTGCTGCAAAAAAAAGTCAATTGTACAGGTGTAGCATTACTCGGTAAATATAGAAAAATAAAAAATATTTTTAAAAAAATAAAAAATTTTAAAAAACTAAATTTTTTTTGAATTTTTAAATTATAATATTAAATTCTTTTATTTAAATTAGGAAAATAAAATAAAGACCAACAATATCTAGTAAATAACAGATCTGTAAATTTATTATTTTTTTAATTTTTAAACTAAAAAATAATTTTTTTCCAAAATTAGAAAAATAAAAAATTTTATCTGAAACTGACCAGAGAACTCTTAGAAGGTTAAGAAGAGCTGAAAGAGGGAAAAATATTGTTGGAGAGGAAGAATCTGAGGAAGAATATCACGAGATGGAAGGAGATCCATCTAATCCAGGAGGAGGGGTTAACAATAACCCACAACAGAGGAGAGTACTGGCCTCCTATACCTTTGCAAATGCTAGACATTGTGGAAGCAGCATTCTCACCCCTAATGTCAATGCAAATAACTTTGAACTAAAGCCACAACTCATCACATTGGTCCAAAACAACTGCTCATTGGGGGAGGACCATTGGAGGATCCAAATTAACATCTATCTACCTTCTTAAGGATTTGTGACACTGTCAAATCCAATGGCGTGAATCCTGAAACCTACAAGCTTCTGCTGTTCCCGTTCTCATTAAGGGACAAGGCCGCACAATGGCTTGAAACTTTTCCCCAAGGAAGTATCACTAGTTGGGATGACTTGGTGACTAAATTTCTAGCCAAATTCTATCCACCCCAAAGAGTCATCAGGTTGAAAACTGAGGTGCAGACATTCACACAATTAGATGCCGAATCCTTGTATGAAGCATGGGAGAGGTACAAAGCCTTAATCAGAAAGTGTCCTCCAGAGATGTTCAATGAATGGGACGTGCTGCAAAATTTCTATGAAGGCCTGACATTGAAATCTCAAGAGGCATTAGATCATTCTGCTGGAGGTTCACTACAACTGATGAAAACTACTGAGGAAGCCCAGAATCTCGTGGACATGGTGGCCAACAATCAATATTTCTTTGCTCATCAAAGAAACCTCCAACCATCACAAAGGAGAGGAGTAATGGAGCTAGAAGGAGTAGACTCAATCTTGGCTCAAAACAAGATGATGCAGCAGCAAATTCAACAACAATTTGACCAAATGGCCAAGAGGATTGATAGCCTCCAAGTTGCAGCAGTTAACACAAGCCAACCATCATCCACATGGGGGCAAAATGAAGAAACTCAAGAGGAGCAGTAGCAAGAACAAGTCCAGTACATGCACAACCAAAATTCTGGACAGAATGAAGTGTATGGTGACACATACAATCCATCCTGGAAGAACCACTGATGAGATATTTTGGAGGAAAAATAAATCTCTCCCAAAACACACAAATCTAACCGGCAAGTGTACCGGGTCGTATCAAGTAATAAAAACTCACGGGAGTGAGGTCGATCCCACAGGGATTGAAGGATTGAGCAATTTTAGCTTAGTGGTTGATTTAGTCAAGCGAATCAAGATTTGGTTGATGGTTTTGTGACTTGCAGAATTAAATTGCATTGAAGTAAAGAGAACAAGAAATAAATTGCTGAAACTTAAAGAACAAGAAATTAAATGGCCGAAACTTAAAGTGCAAGAAATGTAAATTGAGGAATCTTAAAGTGCAAGGAATGTAAATTGCTTGAAATGTAAAAGGGATTGGGATGTGGATTTGCAGAAATTAAACAAGGAAAAATTAAATTGCATCAAACAGAAGAAGGAAAGGGAATTGGGATTGGATCGGATCTTATAACAAAAAAGTAAATGATCATAGAAAGGAAAGAAACAGAATGTAAATTGGGGATTTGGATCTCAGGATCCAGAGACTAGAAAACCAAGTCTAGATCTCAATGCCTTCCTAGATCCAACAAGAATAATTGCAGAGAAGAGAGATGAAGAGCAATTAACCGGAAATGAAATTCAATTAACAGTAAAGAAACAGAGAGATCCAAGATTGAGATTGAAACAGAATTTCTTCAATTCTCCAATCCAAGATCCAAGACAAATGTAAAATGAAATTGAAAGCAATGGAAACAAAGAAATTAAAGTTCAAAAGCTTCTCCGAAAGCTATTATGAAAATTCCAAAAGGAAAGCTCCCCGAAGAACTTGAATTCTATCCTATTTATACACTTTCTTCAAATGATCTTCAAGCCTTGAGTTGGGCCTTTGCTCTTGGTGGAATTGGGTTGAAAGAGGCCTTGGTTGATTGCTCTTGAAGTTTGAAGAAGAACCAAAGTGAACCAATTGAACCGGTTTTGAGGTTAGCCAAAGTTGGACCAAAAGTTTGAGCCAAAGTTAGGGGTCTAACTTTGGCTCCAACTTTTCATAGCAGCAAACATAATTTACTGGTATGCACGTTGGTGCCAACGTTAGGGGTCTAACTTTGACCCTAACGTTGGCCTTGTTTAGTGCTAGTGGCGCCAACGTTAGCCTCCAAGTTAGGGGGCTAACGTTGGCGCAAACGTTGGTGCCCAGGGGAGATCTTCTCAAGTTCCAACGTTAGCCTCCAAGTTAGGGGGCTAACGTTGGCCCTTCTCCCTTTGTAATTCATGTGCCAACGTTAGCCTCCAAGTTAGGGGGCTAACGTTGGCGCAAACGTGGGATGGCCAGGGAGGAAATTTCAAGTTCCAACGTTAGCCTCCAAGTTAGGGGGCTAACGTTGGGGCTAACTTCTTGCTTCCTGGTTCAATTACACTTATTCCATTGTCCTCTCTTCACTCCTAGCCATTCCTCTTTGCTTCAACCTTTCTCCAAGCTTTCTTCACCTATCATTAATCAACCAAACTCATCAAAGCTATGCTCAAAATCATGAGATATTCAATCTTTCATAATATGCAACAAATATAACATAAAACCTCATGAAATGGCATGAATTCATATATGGTTGGTTCAATCAAGGGAAACATGAAAATCTACTCAATTAGCTTGCTTGTAGCTCAAGAAAGTGCATAATTCTAATGAAAACAAAAGAAAAAGACTAGTTAAAATAGGCTAGGATGACTTGTCATCACAACACCAAACTTAAAGCTTGCTTGTCCCCAAGCAAGAAAAGATTTATTAAGAAGAAAGAATGAAATGGAAGAGGATGTTCATGCTAGCAGAGTATTATTGATAGTTCATGGGGTTTTGTCTGGATATGCAAATACTCACTTCTTATTGACTCTTAGGCCTAGAAAGTCTCTTTCAAGTTTCAAGTGACATACTGCTATGACCTCTCATTATTCCTTTATCCTTGGCTATTACTTTGTTCATAAGCTTTGTTTGAGTGTCATGTGTAGCAAGTTCATTTTCTTTTCTTTATACTTGACACATTATTCACCATAGACACTTGGCTCACATTCCTTCTTAAAACATTGATGCCCAGCACCTCTTTGGGCTACTAAATGCCTTGTAGTTAGGTTGCTCTTGATAGTGGACTTTTAGCTGATGATCCCGGGTTAGTTAACCCAAGTCACCAAGTGTTGAGGCACTCCTAAGAGCTTACTAATCCAAGCAGGTCCTAGTACAAAGACATCACAGGCATATATTTTAAGGTTCAAGCTATTGGTGTCCAGCTTTGTTTCTTTTTGTTTTTCTTTTGTTTTGCCACTTTTTGGCTATCTTTGTTCTTTCCTTCTTTTTGTTTTTCTTTCTAACCAAGGAATTTAATTCAATTGAGATTCATAGACAGTAGGCCACTCTTTACTTAGAAGGAGATATCCTAGCTCTTTATTCACTAAAAGTGAGCTATTATACAATCACACACATACCACCACTTACTTTTATTCTACTTCTATCTAACAGAAACCATTTTACTTCACATTCAAACTGTTCTTTTATTGAATTTTAAAGATGCAGGGGACAACACATGCTTCTTGTCAAGTGAAAGTGAATACACAAGCATACACATAGACTAGTTTACTTGTTCTAAGGGAAGTTTGAATCTGTTTGAACTAAATGAACACTTTATCAAGACATCAATCAAAAATATTTCCCAACAGTAAAGGTTAAGTATAGATACAACCTATTGGTTTGCATTTCTTTTGTTCTCCTTTCTGTTGTGCCCCTTTTTGAGTCTTTATACATGGGACCTTCAATTGGTGGTTAGTTCCCACTTAATTCCTTGCTACTTCTTCTGATTCAACAGATTAACTCTGGGCAAACTTTTGTGTCCTTGCTAAAGGTTAAGATATTGGGACTAAACAAAAATAGTTAAGTTGTTGAATAATCTGTTTGATTGCTTGGAACTAGCAATGTGCAGGAAGTTAGAATGAAGTTTTGGTGGAACACCAAACTTAGCATCTTGCATTCTCCCTTCAATTGTTTTTGGTGTGCAACACCAAACTTAGCTTCTTGCAATACATAGCAGTTATCCAACACTCTTATTGAAAAATTTATGAAAAGAAAACTACCTCCGGTTGGGTTGCCTCCCAACAAGCGCTCTTTTATTGTCACTAGCTTGACATCTTTCAATTCTTTTTAAGAGGGCTGGAGGTGTTGAACCTCTTTTTCCTTATCCAATTGTCCTCCCAAATACAGCTTTGCTCTGTGACCATTTGTTGTGAATTGATTCTTTGTTGCCTCATCTAGCAGTTCAATACTCCCATAGGGAAAAACCTTTGTCACCAAGTATAGGCCAGTCCATTTAGACTTCAGTTTGCCAGGGAAAATTTTAAGCCTCGAATTATACAGGAGCACTTGCTGTCCTGGCTTGAATTCCTTCTTTGTGATCTTTTTGTCATGCCACTTCTTAGCTTTCTCCTTGTATATCTTTGCACTTTCATAAGCCTCTAGTCTAAATTCATCCAACTCATTTAGTTGTAACAACCTTTTTTCTCCTGCAGCTTGGGGATCAAGGTTGAGGAGTTTAGTGGCCCAAAAAGCTCTGTGTTCAAGCTCTACAGGGAGGTGGCAGGATTTGCCATACAATAGCTGAAAGGGTGACTTGCCAATAGGAGTTTTAAAAGCTGTCCTATAAGCCCACAATGCATCCTCTAGCTTTCTAGCCCAATCTTTTCTTGTGATTCCCACTGTTTTCTCTAGGATCTTCTTTAATTCTCTATTTGCAAGTTCAGCTTGGCCGTTAGTCTGAGGATGGTAAGGTGTGGCTACTTTGTGAATTACTCCATATTTGTGAAGGAGTTTCTCCATTTGTTTGTTGCAAAAGTGACTACCACCATCACTAATAAGACCCTTGGGCACTCCATACCTAGTGAAGATGTGCTTTTTAAGGAATTGGAGGACGATCTGTGCATCACAGGTGGTTGTGGCTATGGCTTCCACCCACTTTGAGACATATTCCACTGCTACCAGGATGTATCTAAAAGAATAGGAAGGAGGAAAAGGCCCCATGAAATCAATTCCCCATAGATCGAACAATTCTAATTCTAAGATAAAGTTTTGAGGCATCTCATTCCTTCTTGTTAATCCTCCTGCTTTCTGGCATTCATTACATTGGTGTACATATTCTTTGGCATCCTTGAAGATAGTCGGCCAATAGAAGCCACTCTGCAGTATTTTTGCGGCTATTTTTTCTGGGCCAAAGTGTCCACCATAAGCTGAACCATGACAATGCCACAAAATGTCCCTCACTTCACTTTCAGGAGTACACCTCCTGATCACTCCATCAGAGCATCTCTTGAATAAGAAGGGTTCATCCCATGAAAATTTCCTTGCTTCGTTGATCAACTTCTTCACTTGTTGCTTAGAGAATTCTTGCGGTATCTTCCTTCCCACTTTGTAATTTGCTATGTCAGCAAACCAAGGTGCTTGCTGGATCTGCAGAAGGTGCTCATCTGGGAAGCTTTCATTTATGGGCTGGGATGCTTTTTGACTTGTTTCATGTGGTAGCCTTGACAGACGATCAGCGACCTGATTTTCAGTGCCCTTCCTATCTCTTATCTCAATGTCGAATTCTTGTAGGAGCAGTATCCACCTGATGAGTCTTGGTTTAGCATCCTGCTTTGACATCAAATACTTAAGTGCAGCATGATCAGTGTAAACCACAACTTGTGATCCTATCAGATATGATCTAAACTTATCAAATGCATAGACTACAGCTAGCAACTCTTTTTCTGTTGTAGTGTAATTTCTTTGGGCCTCATTCAACACTTTACTTGCATAATATATGACATGATGCAAATTCCCCTTCTTTTGCCCAAGTACAGCACCAATTGCAATGTCACTTGCATCACACATGAGTTCAAAAGGTAATTCCCAATCTGGAGGTGTGATGATTGGTGCTGTTGTGAGTTTATTTTTTAAAGTTTCAAATGCATGCTGACAGTCTTCATAAAAAACAAAAGGGTTATCAAGCATTAACAGATTACTTAAAGGTTTGGCTATTTTTGAAAAGTCCTTGATAAACCTTCTGTAAAATCCCGCATGCCCCAAGAAACTTCTAACGGATTTCACATTAATTGGTGGAGGGAGTTTTTCTATAATCTCAACCTTTGCCTTATCAACCTCTATCCCTTTTCTTGAAACTTTATGGCCAAGAACAATCCCTTCGGGTACCATGAAATGGCATTTCTCCCAGTTTAAAACCAAATTAGTTTCTTGGCACCGTTTCAAGACAAGAGTTAAATGGTTTAGGCAAGCATTGAAATTATCACCAAAAACAGAGAAGTCATCCATGAAGACTTCTAAAAATTTTTCGACCATATCAGAAAAAATGGAGAGCATACACCTTTGAAATGTGGCAGGGGCATTGCAGAGCCCAAAAGGCATTCTCCTATATGCAAAAATTCCAAATGGACATGTAAAGGCAGTTTTCTCTTGGTCCTTGGGGTCCACCACGATTTGATTATACCCAGAATATCCGTCCAAAAAGCAGTAATAGGCATGACCGGCTAACCTTTCCAGCATCTGATCAATGAATGGGAGAGGAAAATGATCCTTCCTGGTGGCATCATTCAATCTTCTATAGTCTATGCACATCCTCCACCCAGTCACTGTTCTAGTAGGGATCAACTCATTCTTCTCATTAGTGATGACCGTCATCCCTCCCTTCTTTGGCACAACTTGAACCGGACTTACCCATGGGCTGTCAGATATTGGGAAGATTATCCCTGCATTCCACAACTTCATTACTTCCTTCTGGACAACTTCCTTCATTGTAGGATTTAGCCTTCTTTGCGGTTGAACCACTGGTTTGGAATTATCTTCCAAGAGGATCTTATGCATACATACTGCAGGGCTGATTCCCTTCAGGTCATCAATGGTCCATCCTAAAGCATCCTTATGAGCTTTGAGTACGTCAAGAAGTTCTCCTTCTTCCTTCTTTGTCAGGGATGAATTAATGATTACTGGGAAGCTCTCTGATGTGCCAAGGAATGCATATTTGAGATGGGTGGGTAAAGGTTTTAGTTCTTGTTTTCGCACATCTTTATTGCTATCTTGTGTTTCATCTTGCTCAGTGAAGGTCTCAGCCACTTGTTCCTCTGTTGCCCCTTGATTTCCTTCTTGCTCTTGAAAATTTTCTTTCACTGTTTCTTCCACCAAACTGTCTATCATATCCACTCTTACGTAATCCTCTTGCTCAGGAGCGTTTTGCATTGATTTGAACACATTTATGATCATTTGTTCATTATGGACCCTGAAGGTCATTTCTCCTTTTTCTACATCAATGATGGCCCTTGCTGTGTGTAGAAATGGCCTTCCCAGAATGATTTAGTCGTTTCCTTCTTCTTCAGTGTCCAAAATTACAAAGTCTGCTGGGAAAATAAACTCCCCAACCTTCACCAACAGATTCTCCACAATTCCATTGGGTGTCTTGATTGATCTGTCAGCCATGACTAATGACATCCTGGTGGGTTTAAGTTCTTCTATGGCAAGTTTTCTCATCATTGAGAGAGGCATTAAATTGATGCTGGCACCCAGGTCACAGAGAGCCTTGTTGAGAATTATCTTGCCAATAGTGCATGAGACTACAAAGCTTCCCGGATCCTTAAGTTTTGGTGGAATACCCCGTTGAATCACAGCACTGCATTCCTCGGTGAGTAATATGGTTTCCCTTTCAAGCCAACTTCTTTTCTTGTTGATAAGATCCTTCAGAAATTTGGAATATAGAGGCATTTGCTCAAGTGCTTCAGCCAAGGGAATATTGATTTCCAACTTCTTAAAAATCTCAAGGAATTTGTGAAAATGCTGGTCTTTAACCTCTTTGTTAAACCTCTGGGGATATGGCAGTAGAGGTGTGATGCTTTTTCCTATTTGCTGCTGCCCCTGAGCTACTTCCTTTGAGCTATGTGGCTGGTTGTCCTTCTCTTTGAGTTTCTCAGTGTCTTTGTTTGGCATCACAACTTGCTCTTTAGCCTCATCTACCTTTGTTTGGTGCTCATCCTCCATTGGTTCTTTGGTGTTCTCTGCTTGCTTCCTTGTAGTGTCATTGTTTCTTATCAATGTTCTCCCACTCCTTAATTGTATTGCCTTGCATTCTTCCTTGGGATTTGGAATTGTGTCACTGGGCAGTGAGTTTGAGGGTCTCTCAATAGATACTTGCTTGGAGAGTTGCCCCATCTGTCTCTCTAGGCTCTTCAGGGAGGCTTCCTGATTCTTGGCTACCATTTCCTGGTGTTTCAGCATTTTGTCTATCATGGCCTCCAAGTGAGTGATTCTTTGGGCTTCAGGTGATATTTGAGGTGGGTTATGAGATGTGGGTGGTGGATGGTAGGCATTTTGGTTGGTGGGTTGGTTATTAGATTGGTATTGGTTGAGGTTGGGGTAGTTGTTTTGAGGTTTCTTGTAGGGGTTTTGGTTAGCCTACTGCTGGTTGTGATTTTGGTTGCTTCTTGGGTTGTGTTGGTTTGAGTTCCTCTGCCATGGTTGTTGGTTTTGGGTATGGTTATCTCCCCATCTGAGGTTTGGGTGGTTCTTCCAGGATGGATTGTATGTATCACCATACACTTCATTTGGTCCTTGGTTGTGCATATACTGTACTTGCTCTTGTTGTTGTTCTTCTTGAGTTTCTTCACTCTGTCCCCATGTGGTTGATGATTGGCTAGTGTTGACTGCTGCAACTTGGAGACTATCAATTCTCTTGGCCATTTGCTCAAATTGTTGCTGAATTTGCTGCTGCATCATCTTGTTTTGAGCTAGGATTGAATCCACTCCTTCTAGCTCCATTACTCCTCTCCTTTGTGATGGTTGGCGGCCTCTTTGATGAGCAAAGAAATATTGGTTGTTGGACACCATATCAATGAGTTCTTGAGCCTCTTCTGCAATTTTCATGAGTTGCAAGGAACCTCCAGCTGAATGATCCAAAGCTTCCTGAGATTTCAGTGTTAAGCCTTCATAGAAGTTTTGAAGCTTCTCCCACTCATTAAACATAGCAGGGGGACATTTCCTGATCAGAGCCTTGTACCTCTCCCATGCCTCATAGATGGGTTCGGCCTCCATTTGTGTAAATGTTTGTACCTCAGCCTTTAACCTTATAATCCTCTGAGGTGGATAGAATTTTGCAAGGAACTTAGTTACCAAATCATCCCAGTTGTTAATGCTGTCCCTTGGAAACGATTCCAACCATTGAGTGGCCTTGTCCCTGAGAGAAAATGGGAATAGCATCAGTTTGTAACTGTCAGGGGGCACTCCATTAGTTTTGACAGTGTTGCATATCCTCAAGAAAGTGGATAAATGTTGATGTGGGTCCTCAAGTGGTCCTCCACCAAAAGAGCAATTGTTCTGAACCAAAGTGATGAGTTGTGGCTTGAGTTCAAAATTGTTAGCATTGACATTTGGAGCCAAGATGCTGCTCCCACAATGTCTAGGATTTGCAAAGGTGTAGGAAGCCAAAACTCTCCTCTGGGGTGGGTTGCCATTGTTGTTGTCTTCTCCACCTGGTGGATTGGTTAAATGTTCCTCCATCTCTTGGAATTCTTCGTCTGATTCCTCTTCTCCAATAATGTTTTTCCCTCTTTCAGCTCTTCTTAACCTCCTGAGAGTTCTTTCGTCTTGTTCATGAAAATGGGGTATGGTTCTTCTTGTACCTGACATACAAGCAGAACATGAGAAATGCACAGAATCAGTGGCACTTCAGTCTATTGCTAGAATGAAGTTCCAGTTAGCTTAAGCAAAAATTCAAACAGTTAGTGGGTTAGTCAAAATTAGAGAAAAATAAAGAAAAAGTGCTTGATCTAGATCACCACCTCACTTAATCATTGTCAATCTAATCAATCCCCGGCAACGGCGCCAAAAACTTGGTGAGATATTTTGGAGGAAAAATATATCTCTCCCAAAACACACAAATCTAACCGGCAAGTGTACCGGGTCGTATCAAGTAATAAAAACTCACGGGAGTGAGGTCGATCCCACAGGGATTGAAGGATTGAGCAATTTTAGCTTAGTGGTTGATTTAGTCAAGCGAATCAAGATTTGGTTGATGGTTTTGTGACTTGCAGAATTAAATTGCATTGAAGTAAAGAGAACAAGAAATAAATTGCTGAAAAACTTAAAGAACAAGAAATTAAATGGCCGAAACTTAAATTGCAAGAAATGTAAATTGAGGAATCTTAAAGTGCAAGGAATGTAAATTGCTTGAAATGTAAAGGGGATTGGGATGTGGATTTGCAGAAATTAAACAAGGAAAAATTAAATTGCATCAAACAGAAGAAGGAAAGGGAATTGGGATTGGATCGGATCTTATAACAGAAAAGTAAATGATCATAGAAAGGAAAGAAACAGAATGTAAATTGGGGATTTGGATCTCAGGATCCAGAGACTAGAAAACCAAGTCTAGATCTCAATGCCTTCCTAGATCCAACAAGAACAATTGCAGAGAAAATGTAAATTACAGAGAAGAGAGATGAAGAGCAATTAACCGGAAATGAAATTCAATTAACAGTAAAGAAACAGAGAGATCCAAGATTGAGATTGAAACAGAATTTCTTCAATTCTCCAATCCAAGATCCAAGACAAATGTAAAATGAAATTGAAAGCAATGGAAACAAAGAAATTAAAGTTCAAAAGCTTCTCCGAAAACTATTATGAAAATTCCAAAAGGAAAGCTCCCCGAAGAACTTGAATTCTATCCTATTTATACACTTTCTTCAAATGATCTTCAAGCCTTGAGTTGGGCCTTTGCTCTTGGTGGAATTGGGTTGAAAGAGGCCTTGGTTGATTGCTCTTGAAGTTTGAAGAAGAACCAAAGTGAACCAATTGAACCGGTTTTGAGGTTAGCCAAAGTTGGACCAAAAGTTTGAGCCAAAGTTAGGGGTCTAACTTTGGCTCCAACTTTTCATAGCAGCAAACATAATTTACTGGTATGCACGTTGGCCTTGTTTAGTGCTAGTGGCGCCAACGTTAGCCTCCAAGTTAGGGGGCTAACGTTGGCGCAAACGTTGGCCCTTCTCCCTTTGTAATTCATGTGCCAACGTTAGCCTCCAAGTTAGGGGGCTAACGTTGGCGCAAACGTTGGTGCCCAGGGGAGATCTTCTCAAGTTCCAACGTTAGCCTCCAAGTTAGGGGGCTAACGTTGGGGCTAACTTCTTGCTTCCTGGTTCAATTTCACTTATTCCATTGTCCTCTCTTCACTCCTAGCCATTCCTCTTTGCTTCAACCTTTCTCCAAGCTTTCTTCACCTATCATTAATCAACCAAACTCATCAAAGCTATGCTCAAAAACATGAGATATTCAATCTTTCATAATATGCAACAAATATAGCATAAAACCTCATGAAATGGCATGAATTCATATATGGTTGGTTCAATCAAGGGAAACATGAAAATCTACTCAATTAGCTTGCTTGTAGCTCAAGAAAGTGCATAATTCTAATGAAAACAAAAGAAAAAGACTAGTTAAAATAGGCTAGGATGACTTGTCATCAACCACCCAAACCTCAGATGGGGAGATAATCACAACCAGAACCAACAACCATGGCAGAGGAACTGAAACCAAAACACTTCAAGAAACAACCAAAACCACAACCAGCAGCAAACTAACCAAAACCCTTACAGAAAACCTCAAAACAACTACCCCAACCCCAACCATTACCAATCCAATAACCAACCCACCAACCAAAATACCTACCATCCACCATCCACATCTCACAACCCACCACAAGCATCACCTGAATCTCAAAGACTCACTAACTTGGAAACTTTGATAGACAAAATGTGGAAACACCAGGAAATGACAACCAAGAACCATGAAGCCTCCATGAAGAGCCTAGAGAGGCAGATTGGGCAAATCTCCAAGCAGATTTCTGTTGAGAGACCTTCAAGCTCACTGCCGAGTGACACAATCCCAAATCCTAAGGAAGAATGCAAGGCGATACAATTAAGGAGTGGGAGAACATTGATGAGCAACAATGACACTACAAAGAAGCAAGCAGAGAGCAGCAAAAGACTAATAGAAGATGAAAAACAAACAAAGGCAGATGAAGCCAAGGATCAAGTTGTGATACCAAGCAAGAGCACTGAGAAACTCAAAGAAAAGAACAACCAACCACACAATTCAAAAGAAGTGATTCAGGGACAGCAGCAAGAAGGAAAAAGCATCACACCTCCACTGCCATATCCCTAGAGATTCAGCAAAGAGACTAAGGACCAACATTTTCATAAGTTCCTTGAGACTTTCAAAAAGCTGGAGATCAATATTCCCTTGGCTGAAGCACTTGAGCAAATGCCTCTGTATGCCAAGTTTTTGAAGGAGCTTATCAACAAGAAAAGAAGTTGGGACGAGAAAGAGACCATACTGCTTACTGAGGAATGCAAGGCTTTGATTCAAAAAGGGCTTCCTCCTAAGCTTGAAGACTCTGGGAGCTTTTTGCTGCCTTGCACCGTTGGGGAATTAACCATCACTAAGGCAATGTGCGATCTAGGAGCAAGTATTAACTTAATTCCCTCCTCTTTGGTGAAAAAGCTGCGTATAGAGGAAGTTAAATCGGTACAGATGTCTCTAGAGCTGGTAGATAAGTCAATGGTATACCCCAGGGTGTAATTGAAAATCTTCTAGTCAAGGTAGATAAATTCATATACCCTGCAGATTTTGTGGTTCTAGATTCAGATGAGGATGAAAGTCACTCCATCATACTTGGGAGACCGTTCTTGGCCACTGCCAGGGCTATCATAGACGTAGAGCAAGGAGAATTAACTCTCAGAATGCATGATAAGAGTGTCACTCTGAAAGTATTACCAGAAGCGCAGTTCAGTGATGAGAAGAAAGACTATATGGAACTCGACAAGGAAGAATCACAGTTAAAGGAAGAAAGCAACAAGGTGATTCACAGCAACATCCCAAGGCAAAAGATTGTGCAGAAGGATGAAGAAGTTCAAGAGGATATTGGAGTATTAACCACTGAGAAGAGAGATCTCCAAAGTAAGCATACGGCCAGAGAAGAAAGATCAACAAAAGAAAGGAAGAAACACAAAAACAAAACAAAAAGAGGTTGGAAGAACAGAAAGATTCCAACAGAAGGGCTTTCCAAAGGTGATAAAGTGCAATTGATTTATCAACAACTAGGAGCAAGCCAACACACTGATGATTACTACACTGTCAGTAATATACTCTCATTAGAGCATGCTGAAATTGAACACCAAAGAACAAAGAGGAGGATCGCAGTCAGGGGAGACAAGTTGAGGCACTACAATCATTAACCACCATAAAAGAAAGCCCCAGTGTCAAGCTAATGACAATAAAGAAGCGCTTGTTGGGAGGCAACCCAACCTGAGGTAATTTTCTTTTCATAGCTATTTCAATAAAAAGGTTAAATGATTGGTATGTATTGCAAGGAGCTAAGTTTGGTGTTTCACACCAAAACAATTTAAGGGAGAATAAAGGATTTAAGTTTGGTGTTCCACCAAAATCTCATTTAAAAGCACATTCTCACCTTTTGCACAAAGGGTTACTAGCTCCAAGCAATCTGATAAATCATTTAATCATTGTCTATTTCTAGTTTTTAGCTTTATTACCTTTAGCAAAGACTTAGGTTTTCACATATGGTTATTTTAATGCATAAGAAACATGGCAAGGGACTAAGTTTGGTGTTCACACACCAAAGTAAGTTCAAAAGCCTACAAGAAAGTCTTGCACACTAACCAGTCACCTAAGGGCTTGAGAAACAAGCAACTCCATTAACACTGCAGGAATTCAATCACTCTCTTGGGAGGACTACACACCATTAGCTGAGAGAAAGAAGAAGAAGCCACCAAGAGGTTGTATTGTCACTTAACTCCATCAGCATTGAATTGCTCTAAATTGGAAGTGTGAATATGCCCATCTTAACAGTAACTGTTAGTTTAGTAGTCTTTGCATCATTTCTGTTTCAATTTAAAATAAGTAAGCTAGCCTAAGTGTATGCTTGTATTTTACTTTCACTTAACAAAAAGCATACTTTGTCCCCTGCATCTTTAATTCAATAAAAGAAATGTCTGAATGTGAAGTGAGATAGTTCTCTGTTAGATAGAAGTACAATAAAAGTAAGTGGTGGTATGTATGTGTGATTGTATGATAGCTCACTTTTAGTGAATAAGAGAACTAGGATGTCTCCTTCTAAGTAGAAAGTGGCCTACTGTCTATGAATCTCAATCAAATGAAAGTTCTTGGTTAAAAAGAAAAACAAAAAGAGAAAAGAAATAGCCAAAGAGTGGCAATAAAACAAAAGAAAATAAAAAGAAACAAAGCTAGACACCAATAGCTTGAACCTTAGAATATATGCCTGTGGTGTCTTTGTACTAGGATCTGCTTGGATTATTAAGTTCTTTGGAGTGCATCAATACTTGGTGACTTGGGTTAACTAACCCGGGATCATCAGCTGAAAGTCCACTATCAAGAGCAACCTAACTACAAGGCATTTAGTAACCCAAAGAGGTGCTGGGCATCAATGTTTTAAGAAGGAATGTGAGCCAAGTGTCTATAGTGAATAATGTGTCAAGTATAAAGAAAGAAAAGAACTTGTTACACATGACACTGAACTAAAGCTTATAGAGAAAAACAATAGTCAAGGACAAAGGAATAATGAGAGGTCATAACAGTGTGTTGCTTGATGCTTGAAGGAGACTTTCTAGGCCTAAAAATCAATAAGAAGTGAGTGTTTACTTATCCACAAAAAACCCCATGAACTACCAATAATACTCTGCTAGCATGAACATCCTCTTCCATTTCATTCTTTCTTCTCAATAATTCTTTTCTTGCTTGGGGACAAGCAAGCTCTAAGTTTGGTGTTGTGATGACAAGTCATCTTAGCCTAGTTTCACTAGCCTTTTTCTTTTGTTTTCAATTGATTTTATGCACTTTCTTAAGCCATAAGCAAGCCAATTGGGTAGATTTCCATGTTTCCTTTGATTCAATCAACCATGGATGAATTCATGCACTTTCATGAGATTTTATGCTATAATTGTCATATATTATGAAAGAAACACAATCTTATGATCTGGGGCATAGCTTTGATTGTTTTGATTGATTGATGATAGGTGAAAAGAGTTTTGAAGAAGGTTGAAGGAAGAAGGAATGGCTAGGAGCAAGAGATAACAAAAGTTTGAGCCAAAGTTTGCCTCAAACTTTAGCTCAAACTTTTAGAAGAGTTGAAAACATTCCAGAGGAAAAAAGCTTGAGCCAAAGTTTGCCTCAAACTTTTGGGAGAAAAGCTGGAGCCAACGTTTGCCTCAAACTTTTTGGCAAACGTTGGCATCACAAAACCAACACCCTGGACGAGAAAAGCTTGCGCCAACGTTTGCCTCAAACTTTTTGGCAAACGTTGGCGCCACACTTGCACACCCTGGAGGAGAAAAGCTTGCGCCAACGTTTGCCTCAAGCTTTTTGGCAAACGTTGGTGCCACACATATACACAAGGGGACCAACGTTTGAGCAAAAGTTTGACCTCAAACTTTAGCCCAAATGTTGGTAGCAGCAAGTGAAGCCATCTGGTATAAAAAGCTTGAGTAAAAGTTTGCCTCAAACTTTTACTCAAGCTTTTATGATTTACAACCCGGTTTACAATGGATCTTTCTCCAACTCCAAGAGCAATCAACCAAGGCCTTTATCAACCCAATTACTTGAAGACCATTTGAAGAAAGTGTATAAATAGCTTAGGATTTAAGTTTTAAAGAGAGCGTTTTCGGAGAGAATTTTCAGAACACTTACAGTGGAGAGCACCTTGACATTTTTGCATTGTTGTTTTTAGAATTCAAGAGAATTAGGGAGGAGAATTGATCTCTCTTCTTCCTTGTTCTTGTTTGAGCACTTTTTACTTTTCTTGTTTCGGATCTTGGGTGGAGAATTGAAGAACTTCTGTTTCAATCTCACCTTGAGATCTCGTTTAATTTTCTGCATAATTGAATTTCCATTTCTGTTAACTGCTTTGGCTTCTACTCTTCTGCAATTTAGATTTCTTTATTTCCTTTGCAATTGTTCTTGTTGGATCTAGGAAGGCAGTGAGATCTAGACTTGGCTATCTAGTATCTTGAGTCCTGAGATCTATAGCTTTCAATTTCAATTTCCTTGTTTCGTTGTCACACCAAGCTTATTCTCATTTTCATTTAAGATCCGGTTTAATTGAATCCATCTTTTACATTCCTGTTTGTTGAATTTTTCTTTTCCTTGTTTAATTTCTGCAAATCCAATTCCCAATTCCCTTTACAATTCAAGCCATTTACATTTCTTGCACTTTAAGATTCTGCAATTTACATTTCTTGCGTTCTAAGTTTCTGCCATTTAATTTCTTGTTCTTTAAGATTCAGCACATTTACCTTCTCTGCTCTTTAATTTATTGCAATTGTCCCTCTCCCTTTTAATTTCATGCAATTTAAATTCTGTTAATTACAAATCACTCAACCAAATCTTGATTCGCTTGACTAAATCAACCACTAAACTGAAATTGCTCAATCCTTCAATCCCTGTGGGATCGACCTCACTCCCGTGAGTTTTATTACTTGATGCGACCCGGTGCACTTGCCGGTTAGTTTTGTGTGTTTGGAATTCGTTTTCCGAAAATACACATCAAGTTTTTGGCGCCGTTGCCGGGGATTGAAATAGATTAACAATGATTAAGTGAAGTAGAGATCTAGATCAAGCACTTTTTCTTTTCTGTTTCTCTAATTTTTGACTGACACACTAACTGTTTGAAATTTTGCTTAAACTAAACTTTATTCTAGCAATAGATTGAAGTGTTATTGGTGGTGTTTCTTTTGTTTTGTTTGTATGTCAGGTACAGGGAGATCCATTCCTGTTTTATCTGAAACTGACCAGAGAACTCTTAGAAGGTTAAGAAGAGCTGAAAGAGGGAAAAATATTGTTGGAGAGGAAGAATCTGAGGAAGAATATCACGAGATGGAAGGAGATCCATCTAATCCAGGAGGAGGGGTTAACAATAACCCACAACAGAGGAGAGTACTGGCCTCCTATACCTTTGCAAATGCTAGACATTGTGGAAGCAGCATTCTCACCCCTAATGTCAATGCAAATAACTTTGAACTGAAGCCACAACTCATCACATTGGTCCAAAACAACTGCTCGTTTGGAGGAGGACCATTGGAGGATCCAAATCAACATCTATCTACCTTCTTAAGGATTTGTGACACTATCAAATCCAATGGCGTGAATCTTGAAACCTACAAGCTTCTGCAGTTCCCGTTCTCATTAAGGGACAAGGCCGCACAATGGCTTGAAACTTTTCCCCAAGGAAGTATCACTAGTTGGGATGACTTGGTGACTAAATTTCTAGCCAAATTCTATCCACCCCAAAGAGTCATCAGGTTGAAAACCGAGGTGCAGACATTCACACAATTAGATGCCGAATCCTTGTATGAAGCATGGGAGAGGTACAAAGCCTTAATCAGAAAGTGTCCTCCAGAGATGTTCAATGAATGGGACGTGCTGCAAAATTTCTATGAAGGCCTGACATTGAAATCTCAAGAGGCATTAGATCATTCTGCTGGAGGTTCACTACAACTGATGAAAACTGCTGAGGAAGCCCAGAATCTCGTGGACATGGTGGCCAACAATCAATATTTCTTTGCTCATCAAAGAAACCGGCAACCATCACAAAGGAGAGGAGTAATAGAGCTAGAAGGAGTAGACTCAATCTTGGCTCAAAACAAGATGATGCAGCAGCAAATTCAACAACAATTTGACCAAATGGCCAAGAGGATTGATAGCCTCCAAGTTGCAGCAGTTAACACAAGCCAACCATCATCCACATGGGGGCAAAATGAAGAAACTCAAGAGGAGCAATAGCAAGAACAAGTCCAGTACATGCACAACCAAAATTCTGGACAGAATGAAGTGTATGGTGACACATACAATCCATCCTGGAAGAACCACCCAAACTTCAGATGGAGAGATAATCACAACCAGAACCAATAACCATGGCAGAGAAACTCAAACCAAAACACTTCAAGAAACAACCAAAACCACAACCAGCAGAAAACTAACCAAAACCCTTACAGAAAACCTCAAAACAACTACCCCAACCCCAACCATTACCAATCCAATAACCAACCCACCAACCAAAATACCTACCATTCACCATCCACATCTCACAACCCACCACAAGCATCACCTGAATCTCAAAGACTCACTAACTTGGAAACTTTGATAGACAAAATGTGGAAACACCAGGAAATGACAACCAAGAACCATGAAGCCTCCATGAAGAGCCTAGAGAGGCAGATTGGGCAAATCTCCAAGCAGATTTCTGTTGAGAGACCTTCAAGCTCACTGCCGAGTACACAATCCCAAATCCTAATGAAGAATGCAAGGCGATACAATTAAGGAGTGGGAGAACATTGATGAGAAACAATGACACTACAAAGAAGCAAGCAGAGAGCAGCAAAAGACCAATAGAAGATGAAAAACAAACAAAGGCAGATGAAGCCAAGGATCAAGTTGTGATACCAAGCAAGAGCACTGAGAAACTCAAAGAAAAGAACAACCAACCACACAATTCAAAAGAAGTGATTCAGGGACAGCAGCAAGAAGGAAAGAGCATCACACCTCTGATGTGCGGAAAACGATCCAACACAAAACTCACCGGCAAGTGCACCGGGTCGCATCAAGTAATAATAACTCACATGAGTGAGGTCGATCCCACAGGGATTGAAGGATTGAGCAATTTTAGTTTAGTGGTTGATTTAGTCAAGCGAATCAAGTGTTGGTTGAGTGATTTGTGATTAACAGAAATTAAATTGCATGAAAAGTAAAGGGAAAGGGGTAAATTGCAGAAAATTAAAGAGAAGGAAAATAGAAGTGCTGAATCTTAAAGAACAAGAAATTAAATGGCAGAAACTTAGAATGCAAGAAATGTAAATTGCAAAATCTTAAAGTGCAAGAAATGTAAATGACTTGAATTGTAAAGGGAATGGGGAGTTGGATTTGCAGAAATTAAACAAGGAAATGTAAAATTGCAACAAGCAGAGGAATAGAAGAACACTTGGATTTAATCAGATCTAGAAATAGAATTGTAAATGAGCAAAACAGGGAATGGGAAATGGGGAATTCAGACCTCAGACCCAAGAGACTAGAAAACCAAGTCTAGATCTCAATGCCTTCCTAGATCCAACAAGAACAATTGCAAAGGAGATTGTAAATTGCAAAGAAAGTAGATGAAAAGCAATGAACCGAAACTGAAATTCAATTAAGCAGAAAATTGAACAAGATCCCAAGGTGAGATTGAAACAGAATTTCTTCAATTCTCCACCCAAAATCCAAGACAAGAAAAGTAAAGAGTGCTGGGCAATAACAAGGAAGAAGAGAGATCAATTATCCTCCCAAATTCTCTTGAATTAAACAACAATGCTAAGAAAAATAAAGTGAACTCTGAGCAAAACTGAAAAGAAAGCTATTCTGAAAAATGAAAAGGGAAGCTCTCCAAAAACTTCAAATCCTAAGCTATTTATACACTTTCTTCAAATGATCATTAAGCCTTGAATTGGGCCTTTAGCCTTGATGGAATTGGGTTGATAGTGGCCTCTGTTGATTGCTCTTGGTGTTGGGAGGAAATCCATTAGTGAACCAGGCCATGAACCATTCATGTTTGAGCCAACGTTTGAGGCAAACATTGACTCAAACGTTACTTGATTGAGGCATTATGCAGCTAGGCCATGTGCTGTCTTCCACGTTTGGCTCAACGTTTGAGGTCAAATGTGAGCTCAAACGTGGACCTCCCTTCTTGTATGCTTCTTGGGGGCTACTTTTTCCTCTTGTCGTGTTGCCAATTTTGTGCCCAATAGAGACTATTATATATGGTTGGAAAGCTCTGAATATCAGCTTTCTAACCCACTTGGAATCACCTCAATTGGACATCTACAACTCAAGTTATTCTTGTTTGAAGTATGCCCCTTCATGCTGTTTGGTGCCAACGTTTGACCTCACGTTTGAGTCAAACGTTGGCTCAAATGTTGCTGCCTCCAGGGATGCCATTTCTCTTCTCTTTGGCGCCAACGTTTGACCTCACGTTTGAGGCAAACATTGGCGGAAACGTTGGCTTTTCCCCAGGGTGTTTTTCAACTGCTACTCACGTTTGAGTTGACGTTTGAGGCAAACGTTAGCTCAAACGTGAATTCCATTTTCTCAAACCCATTCTTGCAACCTTCTTCCATAATGTTGGCACACCTTTTGTTTCCTTTCTTCACCTACAAGTAATCAAAACAACCAATCAAAGTATCACAAAATTCACAAGGTTTATAAATCAATTAATTATCAACTAAAATTAGCTTGAACCTCATGATTTTGTATCAATTAAAAGGTGGTTGATTGATTTAAGGAAACCATGCAATTCCAATTCCAATGGCTAATTTATAATGCAAGAAAGTGCATAAAACTAAATGAAAACAAAAAAAAAGGCTAGTGAAACTAGGCTAAGATGACTTGTCATCACAACACCAAACTTAAAGCTTGCTTGTCCCCAAGCAAGAGAAGAATTATGCTCAAGGTTCTTTTAATTAAGACGGATTGAAGAACAACTTGTAAAGTCCTGTGAGTGCAGTGATTAAGTAACAGTGGGGTGAACTCTAAATTATATGCTCATACAAGGGTTTCAGTGCTTACTAGTCCTCACATATTGGGAGTCTTAGGTCTTAGGATTTTCATCCAAATGGTATCATGGAGATCTCTTTATATGTAGTCACCTTGAAGCAGCTTATAGTTTCTTTACTTTGGCCTTGACTCTAAGTGTCATGTCTCAAAGCGGCTCTTTAGATAAGCTTTCAATCAATACTCCTAAACCAGTTGGTTTTAAGGTATTAGGTGTTGAAGCACCCCTAGGGATTTACTTACTCAAGCCTCTGTCTTTGACACAACTCAACCACAAGCATTTTACTAGGCTAACAATTCTTTGAGTCATTGTTTCTTCTTTCTTTTCTGCCTAGTAATTGATGCTCAGAGCCTTGGGTCATGTTCTTTTTGTCTTTGTATTTTCTTTTCTTTCTTTTGTTTTGTTTGCTGCTTCTTGGATCAATAGATTTTTGAGAATCTCCACAATACTTCTTTGAACTTCATGTCCTGCCTATGAGCTCCCATGCAAGTTTTCACAAGCATGCAACCTCAATACATAATCATACAACTAGAACCACCACTTCTCCTAATCTTTTGCTTGCCTTAAAATTGTTTGATTCCTCAATCCTTCTTTTCAAAGAACTTTCATGTGATGCAATTCTTGAACATTGAGTGCAAACAAGTTTTGAAGAGAAAAATGTTGTGAATGATCAAGCATCTTGCTTATTGAATTACAGAAAAACTATGCTATGCAGGCAGGCAGGGGTATTATGTAACTTTCAATTTAGCAGCATCTAATACAAAATAATCACTGAACAATACAACTTTTTGGATTTCGCTTGCTTTACTCCTCATCATCATCATCACTGATCTTTACATTCCTCTCTCTTCCTTTTGATAGATGATGCTTAATCCTTCCAAAAGTTTGTATGGTACCCTGCAGTGATATTGAAAGTTGCTTGTTCCCCAAGAACTTGAAAGAAGAAATGGTTAGCTTGCATGATTTATTTGTGGGCTTTTGAACTTACTTTGGTGTGGGAACACCAAACTTAGTACCTTGCCAATGGTTTTCATGCATCAAATTAACCATGTGTGATAATTTTTTTCTTTTCTTCTTCAGTTTCAAAAGCAATAAAACTGAAAACTGGGAAACAGCAGAATAGTTAACTAGTTCATCCAACATGCTTGAAGCCAGCATTATGCAGAAAGTGAGAATGTGTTTTATAATGGGATTTTGGTGAAACACCAAACTTAGAATCCTGCATTCTCCTTTAGATTGTTTTAGTGTGCAACACCAAACTTAGCTTCTTGCATTATAGATAAAACTAATTAACCTTTTTACTAAAATAGTTATGAACAGAAAACTACCTCAGGTTGGGTTGCCTCCCAACAAGCGCTCTTTTATTGTCATTAGCTTGACATCCTCTGTGCTTGCTCAGTTCAGATTTTGAGCTTCCTTCTCCTTGTCCCCTTGTCCTCCTAAGTGAGGTTTTGCTTTGTGATGCTCATCCTGGATGAGTGATTCTTTTCCTTTAGCCCTCTTCTCACTCATTCCTGTGAGATTCTTAGCTAATTGTTCCATTTGCCTCTCAATTCTCCCGAGTGAGGCCTCCTGGTGTTTGCTTATCATCTCTTGATGTGTCATCATTCTCTCTACTAAGATCTCCAGATTGGTGATCCTCTGAGAGTCTTGTGAAATTTGTAGGTTGTGGGGTGTTGGGGGTTGGAAGTGTGTGCATTGGGGTGGTGCGTGATGGTTGTTGTTGTGGAGCTTATTTTTATGCTGGTTTTTGAAATTGGGGTTGTTGCAGTTGAAGTCCCTTGGTCTTTGATTTTGGTTTTCAACCCCCCTCCAAGTGGATTGAGTTCTCCAAGGTGGGTTGTACACATCATTCTGAGTCCTACGTTGGGACATGCTTGAGGAGCTGTTTGGAGAGTGTGATTGCTCATGACTTTGTTGCTCATAGTTAATTACTCCAGAACCGTTTTCAGGTTGATTCCAACAATGGGATATTGAGGTGAGTTCTATGCATTTCCCACAGCATGTTGCAACTCATCTACTTTTCGGTTAATCAGCTCCAATTGTTGCTTAAACTGTTGATATATCTGCTCGCTTTGGGCCATGATTGCACGAATACCTTCAATTTCTTTCTCTTGTGCGGATGGTTGCATTCCTGCCCCTGGTTTAACAGTTCTTTGAGGTGGCTTCAGCTTGAGTAGGAGTTCACTCATTAGTTCTTCCCATCCGATGATGTTTCCTTGTGGGAAAGCTTCAAACCACTGAGCAATGTCTTCATGGTGATGAGTGGTTGCTTGTCATCTAAGGTGGGAATATCGCTCCCATGATTGCTGGCATTCATCGATTTCCCTTCCATGGTCTGCACAATCATATACAGTTCAAATGAAGATGGAGTACATTTATGCCAGGATATGATTAAAGGGTTAGTTAACGCAATGTGTCAAACAGTTGGTAAACTTGAGAGATTAATGATCGAAAATCACTTTTCTCGTTGATTTATCAAGCTATGAGAATCATACTCAGCAAGTTAAACCAAGAGACTTTCACTCTATTGCTAAAGTGAGGTTTCAATTAGCTCAGGCAAAAATTCAAACAGTTAGTGTGTCAGTCAAAATTTAGAGAAACAGAAAAGAAAAAGTGCTTGATCTAAACTACCACCTCACTTAATCATTGTCAATCTATTCAATCCCCGGCAACGGCGCCAAAAACTTGATGTGCGGAAAACGATCCAACACAAAATTCACCAGCAAGTGCACCGGGTCGCATCAAGTAATAATAACTCACGTGAGTGAGGTCGATCCCACAGGGATTGAAGGATTGAGCAATTTTAGTTTAGTGGTTGATTTAGTCAAGCGAATCAAGTGTTGGTTGAGTGATTTGTGATTAACAGAAATTAAATTGCATGAAAAGTAAAGGGAGAGGGGTAAATTGCAGAAAATTAAAGAAAACGGAAAATAAAAGTGCTGAATCTTAAAGAACAAGAAATTAAATGGCAGAAACTTAGAATGCAAGAAATGTAAATTGCAAAATCTTAAAGTGCAAGAAATGTAAATGACTTGAATTGTAAAGGGAATGGGGAGTTGGATTTGCATAAATTAAACAAGAAAATGTAAAATTGCAACAAGCAGAGGAATAGAAGAACACTTGGATTTAATCAGATCTAGAAACAGAATTGTAAATGAGCAAAACAGGGAATGGAAAATGGGGAATTCGGACCTCAGTACCTAAGAGACTAGAAAACCAAGTCTAGATCTCAATGCCTTCCTAGATCCAACAAGAACAATTGCAAAGGAGATTGTAAATTGCAAAGAAAGTAGATGAAAAGCAATGAACTGAAACTGAAATTCAATTAAGCAGAAAATTAAACAAGATCCCAAGGTGAGATTGAAATAGAATTTCTTCAATTCTCCACCCAAAATCCAAGACAAGAAAAGTAAAGAGTGCTGGGCAAGAACAAGGAAGAAGAGAGATCAATTCTCCTCCCAAATTCTCTTGAATTAAACAACAATGCTAAGAAAAATAAAGTGAACTCTGAGCAAAACTGAAAAGAAAGCTATTCTGAAAAATGAAAAGGGAAGCTCTCCAAAAACTTCAAATCCTAAGCTATTTATACACTTTCTTCAAATGATCATTAAGCCTTGAATTAGGCCTTTAGCCTTGATGGAATTGGGTTGATAGTGGCCTCTGTTGATTGCTCTTGGTGTTGGGAGGAAATCCATTAGTGAACCAGGCCATGAACCATTCACGTTTGAGCCAACGTTTGAGGCAAACGTTGACTTAAACGTTACTTGAGTAAGGGATTATGCAGCTAGGCCATGTGCTGTCTTCCACGTTTGGCTCAACGTTTGAGGTCAAACGTGAGCTCAAAACGTGGACCTCCCTTCTTGTATGCTTCTTGGGGGCTACTTTGTCCTCTTGTCGTGTTGCTAATTTTGTGCCCAATAGAGACTATTATATATGGCTGGAAAGCTCTAAATGTCATCTTTCTAACCCACTTGGAATCACCTCAATTGGACATCTACAACTCAAGTTATTCTTGTTTGAAGTATGCCCCTTCATGCTGTTTGGTGCCAACGTTTGACCTCACGTTTGAGGCAAACGTTGGCGCAAACGTTGGCTTTTCCCAGGGTATTTTTCAACTGCTACTCACGTTTGAGTTGACGTTTGAGGCAAACGTTAGCTCAAACGTGAATTCCATTTTCTCAAACCCATTCTTGCAACCTTCTTCCATAATGTTGGCACACCTTTTGTTTCCTTTCTTCACCTACAAGTAATCAAAACAACCAATCAAAGTATCACAAAATTCACAAGGTTTATAAATCAATTAATTATCAACTAAAATTAGCTTGAACCTCATGATTTTGTATCAATTAAAAGGTGGTTGATTGATTTAAGGAAACCATGCAATTCCAATTCAAATGGCTAATTTATAATGCAAGAAAGTGCATAAAACTAAATGAAAACAAAAGAAAAAGGCTAGTGAAACTAGACTAAGATGACTTGTCATCAACCTCCACTGCCATATCCCTAGAGATTCAGCAAAGAGACTAAGGACCAACTTTTTCATAAGTTCCTTGAGACTTTCAAAAAGCTGGAGATCAATATTCCCTTGGCTGAAGCACTTGAGCAAATGCCTCTGTATGCCAAGTTTTTGAAGGAGCTTATCAACAAGAAAAGAAGTTGGGACGAGAAAGAGACCATACTGCTTACTGAGGAATGCAGGGCTTTGATTCAAAAAGGGCTTCCTCCTAAGCTTGAAGACTTTGGGAGCTTTTTGCTGCCTTGCACCGTTGGGGAATTAACCATCACTAAGGCAATGTGCGATCTAGGAGCAAGTATTAACTTAATTCCCTCCTCTTTGGTGAAAAAGCTGCGTATACAGGAAGTTAAATCGGTACAGATGTCTCTAGAGCTGGTAGATAAGTCAATGGTATACCCCAGGGTGTAATTGAAAATCTTCTAGTCAAGGTGGATAAATTCATATACCCTGCAGATTTTGTGGTTCTAGATTCAGATGAGGATGAAAGTCACTCCATCATACTTGGGAGACCGTTCTTGGCCACTGCCAGGGCTATCATAGACGTAGAGCAAGGAGAATTAACTCACAGAATGCATGATAAGAGTGTCACTCTGAAAGTATTACCAGAAGCGCAGTTCAGTGATGAGAAGAAAGACTATATGGAACTCGACAAGGAAGAATCACAGTTAAAGGAAGAAAGCAACAAGGTGATTCACAGCAACATCCCAAGGCAAAAGATTGTGCAGAAGGATGAAGAAGTTCAAGAGGATATTGGAGTATTAACCACTGAGAAGAGAGATCTCCAAAGTAAGCATACGGCCAGAGAAGAAAGATCAACAAAAGAAAGGAAGAAACACAGAAACAAAACAAAAAGAGGTTGGAAGAACAGAAAGATTCCAACAGAAGGGCTTTCCAAAGGTGATAAAGTTCAATTGATTTATCAACAACTAGGAGCAAGCCAACAGACTGATGATTACTACACTGTCAGCAATATACTCTCATTAGAGCATGCTGAAATTGAACACCAAGGAACAAAGAGGAGGATCGCAGTCAGGGGAGACAAGTTGAGGCACTACAATCATCAACCACCATAAAAGAAAGCCCCAGTGATGACAAGTCATCTTAGCCTATTTTAACTAGCCTTTTTCTTTTGTTTTCAATTGAATTATGCACTTTCTTGAGCCATAAGCAAGCCAATTGGGTAGATTTTCATGTTTCCCTTGATTGAACCAACCATATATGAATTCATGCCATTTCATGAGGTTTTATGCTATATTTGTTACATATTATGAAAGATTGAATATCTCATGATTTTGAGCATAGCTTTGATGAGTTTGGTTGATTAATGATAGGTGAAGAAAGCTTGGAGAAAGGTTGAAGCAAAGAAGGAATGGCTAGGAGTGAAGAGAGAACAATGGAATAAATGAAATTGAACCATGAAGCAAAAGGTTGGACCTAAAGTTAGCCTCAAAGTTAGACCCCTAACTTGAAGGCTAACGTTAGGCATGAAGAATTCTCCCTGGGCTCCCACGTTTGAGCCAACGTTAGCCCCCTAACTTGGAGGCTAACGTTGGCAAGAGAATTTTCCTCCCTGGCCATCCAACGTTTGCGCCAACGTTAGCCCCCTAACTTGGAGGCTAACGTTGGCACATGAAGACATAAGGGAGAAGGGCCAACGTTTGCGCCAACGTTAGCCCCCTAACTTGGAGGCTAACGTTGGCACATGAATTACAATGGGGAAGGAGCTAACGTTTGCGCCAACGTTAGCCCCCTAACTTGGAGGCTAACGTTGGCGCCACACACCACAAGGCATACAAGGGGTATACTTCCAACAAGAATAACTTGAGCTACAGAGCTCCAAATGAGGTGATTCAAGAAGCATTGGAAAGTAGGAATCAAGAGCTTTCCAAGCATATATGGCACTGCATGGTGGACACTAAAATTGAGGGAGAAAACTGCCCTGCAATGTGCATAAATGAACATGGTGGCAACATGCAGTGAGGCCACTTGACCTCTGCACCTTCGATGGAGTATAACTCGAGTTGTAGAGCTCCAATTGATGTGCTTCCAACGGCATTGGAAAGTAGACATCCAGGGCTTTCCAACAATGTATAATAGTATGGGGTGGACAATACATTTGAGCCTCCAGAACTGGCGTTTTCGCCAACGTTTGAGGGCTAACGTTACATCAAACGCTGCACACCAAAGCCAGCGACCATGCCCTCTTCAAATGATCATAACTTGAGTTGTAGATGTCCAATTGAAGTGATTCCAAGTGGGTTAGAAAGCTGACATTCAGAGCTTTCCAACCATATATGATAGTCTATATTGGGCATAAAATTGGCAACATGACAAGAGGACAAAGTTGGCGCCATAAATGTGCATAAGGGAGGCCAACGTTAGGGTCAAAGTTAGACCCCTAACGTTGGCACCAACGTCCATACCAGCAGAATGTGTTTGCTGCTATGAAAAGTTGGAGCCAAAGTTAGACCCCTAACTTTGTCTCAAACTTTAGGTCCAACTTTGGCTAACCTCAAACCCGGTTCAATTGGTTCACTTTGGTTCTTCTTCAAACTTCAAGAGCAATCAACCAAGGCCTCTTTCAACCCAATTCCATCAAGAGCAAAGGCCCAATTGACACCACTCAAAGGCACAAGAGATAGTTAGAATAGAAATTTCATTTTAATTGTAATTTGTTTTGAATTTCATTTTCATTTTGTAAAGCCTATATAAGGCATCATTTTCATATTTGTGAAGGGAGGCTGGCTCCACTAGGGAGCATTAGGATTAGAGAGCTCTCTCTTAGTTTATATTCTTGTCTTGAATCTTGAGTGGAGAATTGAAGAAATTCTGTTTCATTCTCCCTTTGAGATTTCTCTTTGTTTTGCTTGTCTGCATAATTTCAGAAATTGGGATTTGAATCAAAGTTTTCATTTACTGCTTCCATCTTCATTTCTTCTTCAATCTGTCTGCTGTTGAATCAAGGAAGGGCTTGAGATCTAGACTCGTTTTCTAGTCTCTTTGATTCCCTGAGATCTTCAATTTTATTTTGCAATTAAGCTGAGAATCTGAGCGTTCCTTACTTCACTGCACTTCACAATTTAAATTCTGTTTTAATTCCTAGCATCCAATTTCCTTTATTCTTCCTGCAATTTAACTTTTCAGTTACTTGATCTACTGCTTCCTTTTAATTTCCAGCACCTACTCCCCTTTACATTTCATGCAATTTACTTTTCTTGCCATTTAAGTTTCAGCTATTTTACTTTCTTGTTCTTTAACTTACTTGCAATTTTACTTTCTGCATCTTTAAGATTCATTGCAATTTACTTTCTGTTGGCTACATTTCACACAATTCACACTAAATGTCAGCTTGACTAAACTAATCACCCACTAAAATTGCTTGATCCATCAATCCCTGTGGGATCGATCTCACTCCCGTGAGTTATTATTACTTGATGCGACCCGGTGCACTTGCCGGTTGGATTGTGATGTTTTGTGAGAGATTTATTTTTCACCAAAATACTCATCAAGTTTTTGGCGTCGTTGCCGGGGATTGATTAGATCAACAATGATTAAGTGGGTGAGAAGTCTAGATCAAGCATTTTCTTTATTTTTGTTCTCTGTTCTAAGTTGAAACCAAGGTGTTTGAGTTATTGCCTCACTAAGAAATTCTCATATCTGATATGAGTAATTTCAATTTTCATTGATGTTTGCAAAATACAAATGGAGTTCAACTCATCATTTGGTCAAACAAAATTTTATGGGATATCACCCACCATCACCAATCTCTAATGATGGCTGGGGATATCACCAAGAAACTTCAAATTCTGGGCACTCCAATTCATGGAGCTATGCGTCAGAACCACAAGATGAGAAAGAAAATCATATGGGATACCATCCACCACCACAAAATGATTCATATCATTATCCTCATGGAAGATGGAAGCATCGCCAAAGAATGGAAAAGCATCCACCCTCACGTCCCAGCTTCTCATTTGAAAGTTCTTCATCACTTGATTATGCCTCAACACAAAGTTTCCTCCAAAATCCATACCAGTCATCCCATCGATCACACAACTCATTCCACACCCCTCAACACAACTTCACCACAACACATTCACTTCACCAAAATTACTCTCGACCTTCATCTCTTGAATTAAAAGATGAGGAATACCTTGAAGGCATTGAATTAACAGATGAGGAATACCGTGAAGGCATTGAAATACAGAGAAAACTAGTGGAATTTTACACAAAATCCCCATCTTGGGAAGAAACCATCCTCGAGCAGATAAATGGGTCCTTAGAGCAAACAAGGGGAAACTTAGAACCATCAACCAGTGAGGATGAAGACAAATATGTGGGTGAGGAAGTGGAAAAGCAAGATAAGGAGGCCACAGCATCAAGTGAACTTTCAATGAAGAATGAGGTGGTTGAACCTGAAACTGCACTTGAGATGACAAGAGAACATGAAGACTCACAACTCTCACAAACCTCCCTGGACCAAAATGCCTCAACATCTGAATCCATGATTGAAAGGTATGACGAGGAGATGAAGAAATGTTGGGAAGATCGACAAACCTCCCCCATGATAGAGCGATTGAAACGAATGTTGGGTGTAAAAGAGGAAGTGGAGGAGCAAGAAAGTGAAGAAGTCATTCCAAACTCAAGTGAGGCAGAGAAGTACATGAAAGAAGAATCCACAGAACCACTATTGCAAGAGACTCTTGATAAAGACAAAACTCCAACAATCACACAGCAACCAAGTCGTAAATTCAAGGAAGTGAAGGCAATTAACAAAAGCACCAAGAAGAGGATTGTGACCAAGATACCAAGGACAACATTCATGAGAAGGTCAACTGCAAACAATCCTCCCCCTGATCCAGCAAGCAAGCTCAATCAAGCCATGTACAAAAGAAAGCTTGCTGAGAGGAAATCAAGACAGGGGGCAATAGCTGAATCTTCTCCTCTCTTGAAGTCATTCCTCTTAACAAATTGGAAGAAGAGGAAGAAAGTAAAGAACAGGTAGACAGTAGGTACATTTCTTCTCCTTACTTTGTTTAAATTTCAATAAATTGGCATATGATCACATTCTAAGTTTGGTGTTGCCCTGCAACAAACTGTTTTCCATCTTCATGGATGATTGCATCAATTTTACATGAAAGTGACACACCATGATTCTAAGTTTGGTGTGCCACCTATTTTTTTATGCAAATCAATCCAGCAACATCACTTGTCTGCATAATCATATTGCCTTTTACAGTGTTATTTTTCTTCTTAGTTGGATAATTTTTGTTTTCTCTTTGTTTCATTTATTTACTTGTTTTTAATGCTTTCCTTCATTAACTGTTTTTGTTCATACATCACCAAGACATCCTTATTCATAACAGATTCTTCATTTGGTGATTGTATTTAACATATAACAGTTTCTTTTGTTTAGTTTTAGTTCAAATAAATTGACATATGGTTGCATTCTAAGTTTGGTGTTGCTATGCAACAAAATTTAGTTCCAATTCTTACAAGATACTTGCATTAATTCCAAGTGAAAGTGTCACACTAAGTTTGGTGTGCCACTTATTTTCTATGCAAAGTATTATGCTCACATTCTTAAGTATGCAATCACAATGTCTCTGTCTCTTGTGCCTTGATTATTATCTTTAATTTTGCTTGCTTGAAACACATGTACTACTAACATTCCTTGTGTAAGACATTCATGATCCATCTTAGCCCCATAGCCACGGTTCTAATAGTTGCTTGAGGATGAGCAAGCATTCTGAGTTTGGTATGGGAAGGAAGAGAATGGGAGGAAAATGACAACAATAGAGAAGATGAACTACAAGGTTGTAAAGTTCTTTTTCCTCTCATTTGTTTCAAGCACTATAAACTGCATGATTGTCTTTACCTTCTCTGTATGCATGTGTGTATGAAAAGGCATAGTTGATCTTTAATTTGCAACATGGTGCTGTGTCATTATGAGTACCAACTTGAGTTTTGTGAATCCAAAAGCAGTAAAGCATCATGATCATAAACAAACAAGGAACTAAAGAAGAGTTTAGCATGTGCATACAAGTATTGGAAAGCTAGTATGATTAATTGTTGCTCAATTGCATTGGATTTTATTTAATTGAAGTTTTCATCTAGTACATTTTGTGAAATCTTTTAAAATCATGAAAACCTTGAAGAAGCAAATGCAAAATAAAGCAAGAAAAGAAAAAGGGAAAGAATGAGAAAGCTGAAGGCTCTGAGTACCAATGGCAATTCATTTGTTAAGTACTTGTGGTGTTTATGTATCAAGCCAAATGCTTGAAAACAAAACACTTAGAAGTCAAGGTTAGGCTCAAAGTGCAAAAGCACTCCCTCAAAGCTCAAGGCTCTGAGCATCAATGATTAGAGAGTCAAGAAAAGAAAAGAAAAATGAGCTTAATGAAGTCCTCTAATCAAATGCTTGTGGTGCTTATGTATCAAGTGGTAATACTTGAAAACAAAGCATTTAGAAGTCCTAGCTTTGTTATCAACTCATGGGGCAAAGCACCCAAAAAGGAGAAGCTAATAAGAAAATCAAAAGCTTGTTTCAAGGAAGAAATATAAGAAAAAGATTTCATAAATTGAGCTAGATGGAAGCATCAATCATTTACATTTCTTTTGTGATTGTAGTATACTTAGAAAACTAGCTTACCATGAACATTGAGTTGCTATTCTTCTTGCCTTGGATTGTCAATCTTTATTGCATGATTCTTTTCTTGCTTGGGGACAAGCAAGCTTTAAGTTTGGTGTTGTGATGACAAGTCATCTTAGCCTATTTTAACTAGCCTTTTTCTTTTGTTTTCAATTGAATTATGCACTTTCTTGAGCCATAAGCAAGCCAATTGGGTAGATTTTCATGTTTCCCTTGATTGAACCAACCATATATGAATTCATGCCATTTCATGAGGTTTTATGCTATATTTGTTACATATTATGAAAGATTGAATATCTCATGATTTTGAGCATAGCTTTGATGAGTTTGGTTGATTAATGATAGGTGAAGAAAGCTTGGAGAAAGGTTGAAGCAAAGAAGGAATGGCTAGGAGTGAAGAGAGAACAATGGAATAAATGAAATTGAACCATGAAGCAAAAGGTTGGACCTAAAGTTAGCCTCAAAGTTAGACCCCTAACTTGAAGGCTAACGTTAGGCATGAAGAATTCTCCCTGGGCTCCCCACGTTTGAGCCAACGTTAGCCCCCTAACTTGGAGGCTAACGTTGGCAAGAGAATTTTCCTCCCTGGCCATCCAACGTTTGCGCCAACGTTAGCCCCCTAACTTGGAGGCTAACGTTGGCACATGAAGACATAAGGGAGAAGGGCCAACGTTTGCGCCAACGTTAGCCCCCTAACTTGGAGGCTAACGTTGGCACATGAATTACAATGGGGAAGGAGCTAACGTTTGCGCCAACGTTAGCCCCCTAACTTGGAGGCTAACGTTGGCGCCACACACCACAAGGCATACAAGGGGTATACTTCCAACAAGAATAACTTGAGCTACAGAGCTCCAAATGAGGTGATTCAAGAAGCATTGGAAAGTAGGAATCAAGAGCTTTCCAAGCATATATGGCACTGCATGGTGGACACTAAAATTGAGGGATAAAACTGCCCTGTAATGTGCATAAATGAACATGGTGGCAACATGCAGTGAGGCCACTTGACCTCTGCACCTTCGATGGAGTATAACTCGAGCTGTAGAGCTCCAATTGATGTGCTCTCAACGGCATTGGAAAGTCGACATCCAGGGCTTTCCAACAATGTATAATAGTATGGGGTGGACAATACATTTGAGCCTCCAGAACTGGCGTTTTCGCCAACGTTTGAGGGCTAACGTTACATCAAACGCTGCACACCAAAGCCAGCGACCATGCCCTCTTCAAATGATCATAACTTGAGTTGTAGATGTCCAATTGAAGTAATTCCAAGTGGGTTAGAAAGCTGACATTCAGAGCTTTCCAACCATATATGATAGTCTATATTGGGCATAAAATTGGCAACATGACAAGAGGACAAAGTTGGCGCCATAAATGTGCATAAGGGAGGCCAACGTTAGGGTCAAAGTTAGACCCCTAACGTTGGCACCAACGTCCATACCAGCAGAATGTGTTTGCTGCTATGAAAAGTTGGAGCCAAAGTTAGACCCCTAACTTTGTCTCAAACTTTAGGTCCAACTTTGGCTAACCTCAAACCCGGTTCAATTGGTTCACTTTGGTTCTTCTTCAAACTTCAAGAGCAATCAACCAAGGCCTCTTTCAACCCAATTCCATCAAGAGCAAAGGCCCAATTGACACCACTCAAAGGCACAAGAGATAGTTAGAATAGAAATTTCATTTTAATTGTAATTTGTTTTGAATTTCATTTTCATTTTGTAAAGCCTATATAAGGCATCATTTTCATATTTGTGAAGGGAGGCTGGCTCCACTAGGGAGCATTAGGATTAGAGAGCTCTCTCTTAGTTTATATTCTTGTCTTGAATCTTGAGTGGAGAATTGAAGAAATTCTGTTTCATTCTCCCTTTGAGATTTCTCTTTGTTTTGCTTGTCTGCATAATTTCAGAAATTGGGATTTGAATCAAAGTTTTCATTTACTGCTTCCATCTTCATTTCTTCTTCAATCTGTCTGCTGTTGAATCAAGGAAGGGCTTGAGATCTAGACTCGTTTTCTAGTCTCTTTGATTCCCTGAGATCTTCAATTTTATTTTGCAATTAAGCTGAGAATCTGAGCGTTCCTTACTTCACTGCACTTCACAATTTAAATTCTGTTTTAATTCCTAGCATCCAATTTCCTTTATTCTTCCTGCAATTTAACTTTTCAGTTACTTGATCTACTGCTTCCTTTTAATTTCCAGCACCTACTCCCCTTTACATTTCATGCAATTTACTTTTCTTGCCATTTAAGTTTCAGCTATTTTACTTTCTTGTTCTTTAACTTACTTGCAATTTTACTTTCTGCATCTTTAAGATTCATTGCAATTTACTTTCTGTTGGCTACATTTCACACAATTCACACTAAATGTCAGCTTGACTAAACTAATCACCCACTAAAATTGCTTGATCTATCAATCCCTGTGGGATCGATCTCACTCCCGTGAGTTATTATTACTTGATGCGACCCGGTGCACTTGCCGGTTGGATTGTGATGTTTTGTGAGAGATTTATTTTTCACCAAAATACTCATCACCCAGTGTCAAGCTAATGACAATAAAGAAGCGCTTGTTGGGAGGCAACCCAACCTGAGGTAATTTTCTTTTCATAGCTATTTCAATAAAAAGGTTAAATGATTGGTATGTATTGCAAGGAGCTAAGTTTGGTGTTTCACACCAAAACAATTTAAGGTAGAATAAAGGATTATAAGTTTGGTGTTCCACCAAAATCTCATTTAAAAGCACATTCTCACCTTCTGCACAAAGGGTTACTAGCTCCAAGCAATCTGATAAATCATTTAATCATTGTCTATTTCTAGTTTTTAGCTTTATTACCTTTAGCAAAGACTTAGGTTTTCACATATGGTTATTTTAATGCATAAGAAACATGGCAAGGGACTAAGTTTGGTGTTCACACACCAAAGTAAGTTCAAAAGCCTACAAGAAAGTCTTGCACACTAACCAGTCACCTAAGGGCTTGAGAAACAAGCAACTTCCATTAACACTGTAGGAATTCAATCACTCTCTTGGGAGGACTACACACCATTAGCTGAGAGAAAGAAGAAGAAGCCACCAAGAGGTTGTATTGTCACTTAACTCCATCAGCATTGAATTGCTCTAAATTGGAAGTGTGAATATGCCCATCTTAACAGTAACTGTTAGTTTAGTAGTCTTTGCATCATTTCTGTTTCAATTTAAAATAAGTAAGCTAGCCTAAGTGTATGCTTGTATGTTTACTTTCACTTAACAAAAAGCATACTTTGTCCCCTGCATCTTTAATTCAATAAAAGAAATGTCTGAATGTGAAGTGAGATAGTTCTCTGTTAGATAGAAGTACAATAAAAGTAAGTGGTGGTATGTATGTGTGATTGTATGATAGCTCACTTTTAGTGAATAAGAGAACTAGGATGTCTCCTTCTAAGTAGAAAGTGGCCTACTATCTATGAATCTCAATCAAATAAAAGTTCTTGGTTAAAAAGAAAAACAAAAAGAGAAAAGAAATAGCCAAAGAGTGGCAACAAAACAAAAGAAAATAAAAAGAAACAAAGCTAGACACCAATAGCTTGAACCTTAGAATATATGCCTGTGGTGTCTTTGTACTAGGATCTGCTTGGATTATTAAGTTCTTTGGAGTGCATCAACACTTGGTGACTTGGGTTAACTAACCCGGGATCATCAGCTGAAAGTCCACTATCAAGAGCAACCTAACTACAAGGCATTTAGTAACCCAAAGAGGTGCTGGGCATCAATGTTTTAAGAAGGAATGTGAGCCAAGTGTCTATAGTGAATAATGTGTCAAGTATAAAGAAAGAAAAGAACTTGTTACACATGACACTGAACTAAAGCTTATAGAGAAAAACAATAGTCAAGGACAAAGGAATAATGAGAGGTCATAACAGTGTGTTGCTTGATGCTTGAAGGAGACTTTCTAGGCCTAAAAATCAATAAGAAGTGAGTGTTTACTTATCCACATAAAATCCCATGAACTACCAATAATACTCTGCTAGCATGAACATCCTCTTCCATTTCATTCTTTCTTCTCAATAATTCTTTTCTAGCTTGGGGACAAGCAAGCTCTAAGTTTGGTGTTGTGATGACAAGTCATCTTAGCCTAGTTTCACTAGCCTTTTTCTTTTGTTTTCAATTGATTTTATGCACTTTCTTAAGCCATAAGCAAGCCAATTGGGTAGATTTCCATGTTTCCTTTGATTCAATCAACCATGGATGAATTCATGCACTTTCATGAGATTTTATGCTATAATTGTCATATATTATGAAAGAAACACAATCTTATGATCTGGGGCATAGCTTTGATTGTTTTGATTGATTGATGATAGGTGAAAAGAGTTTTGAAGAAGGTTGAAGGAAGAAGGAATGGCTAGGAGCAAGAGAGAACAAAAAGTTTGAGCCAAAGTTTGCCTCAAACTTTAGCTCAAACTTTTGGGAGAAAAGCTGGAGCCAACGTTTGCCTCAAACTTTTTGGCAAACGTTGGCATCACAAAACCAACACCCTGGAGGAGAAAAGCTTGCGCCAACGTTTGGCTCAAACTTTTTGGCAAACGTTGGCGCCACACTTGCACACCCTGGAGGAGAAAAGCTTGCGCCAACGTTTGCCTCAAGCTTTTTGGCAAACGTTGGCGCCACACATATACACAAGGGGACCAACGTTTGAGCAAAAGTTTGACCTCAAACTTTAGCCCAAACGTTGGTAGCAGCAAGTGAAGCCATCTGGTATAAAAAGCTTGAGTAAAAGTTTGCCTCAAACTTTTACTCAAGCTTTTATGATTTACAACCCGGTTTACAATGGATCTTTCTCCAACTCCAAGAGCAATCAACCAAGGCCTTTATCAACCCAATTCCATCAAGAGCAAATGCCCAATTCAAGGCTTGAAGACCATTTGAAGAAAGTGTATAAATAGCTTAGGATTTAAGTTTTAAAGAGAGCATTTTCGGAGAGAATTTTCAGAACACTTACAGTGGAGAGCACCTTGACATTTTTGCATTGTTGTTTTTAGAATTCAAGAGAATTAGGGAGGAGAATTGATCTCTCTTCTTCCTTGTTCTTGTTTGAGGACTTTTTACTTTTCTTGTTTCGGATCTTGGGTGGAGAATTGAAGAACTTCTGTTTCAATTCACCTTGAGATCTCATTTAATTTTCTACATAATTGAATTTCCATTTCTGTTAACTGCTTCGGCTTCTACTCTTCTGCAATTTACATTTCTTTATTTCCTTTGCAATTGTTCTTGTTGGATCTAGGAAGGCAGTGAGATCTAGACTTGGCTATCTAGTCTCTTGAGTCCTGAGATCTATAGCTTTCAATTTCAATTTTCTTGTTTCGTTGTCACACCAAGCTTATTCTCATTTTCATTTAAGATCCGGTTTAATTGAATCCATCTTTTACATTCCTGCTTGTTGAATTTTTCTTTTCCTTGTTTAATTTCTGCAAATCCAATTCCCAATTCCCTTTACAATTCAAGCCATTTACATTTCTTGCACTTTAAGATTCTGCAATTTACATTTCTTACGTTCTAAGTTTCTGCCATTTAATTTCTTGTTCTTTAAGATTCAGCACATTTATCTTCTCTGCTCTTTAATTTACTGCAATTGTCCCTCTCCCTTTTAATTTCATGCAATTTAAATTCTATTAATTACAAATCACTCAACCAAATCTTGATTCGCTTGACTAAATCAACCACTAAACTGAAATTGCTCAATCCTTCAATCCCTGTGGGATCAACCTCACTCCCGTGAGTTTTATTACTTGATGCGACCCGGTGCACTTGCCGGTTAGTTTTGTGTGTTTGGAATTCGTTTTCCGAAAATACACATCAGTAACGAACAGATCTTTAAATTTATTATCTTTTTTAATTTTTAAACAAAAAAATAATTTTTTTTCTAATAGTAGAAAAATAAAAAATTCTAACAATATTCAAAACATAAAAAAAATTGAGAAGTTTTCAATTTTTTTAATTAATTTATTCTTAATTTGTGAACAAGTACAGCAAAAAAAAGTCAACTGTACAGGTGTAGTATTATCCGGTAAATAAAAAGATAGAAAAATATTTTTTAAAAAAGAAAAAATTTTAAAAAACTAAGTTTTTTATTTCTGAATTTTTAAATTATATGATTAAATTCTTTTATTTAAATTACGAAAATAAAATAAAATCCAACAATATCTAGTAAACAACAGATCTGTAAATTTATTATTTTTTATTTTTAAACTAAAAAAATAATTTTTTTTCCAACGGTAAAAAGATAAAAAATTCTAAAAATATCCAAAAAATAAAAAATTGAAAAATTTTAAATTTTTTAAATTAAATTATTCTTAATTTGTGAACAAGTGCTACAAAGAAAGTCAACTGTACAGGTGTAGCATTATTCGGTAAATAAAAAAGTAAAAAAATATTTTTAAAAAAATAAAAAATTTAAAAAAACCAATTTTTTTTAATTTTTAAATTATAATATTAAATTATTTTATTTAAATTAGGAAAATAAAATAAAGATCAACAATATCTAGTAAATAACAGATCTGTAAATTTATTATTTTTTTAATTTTTAATCTAAAAAATAATTTTTTTCCAAAAGTAGAAAAATAAAAAATTCTAACAAAATCCAGAAAATAAAAAATTTAAAAATTTTAAATTTTTTAAATTAATTTTTTCTTAATTTGTGAACAAGTGCAACAAAAAAAGTCAACAATCCGGGTGTAGCATTATCCGGTGAATAAAAAGGTAAAAAAATATTTTGGAAAAAAATTAAAAATCTAAAAAAACTAAATTTTTTATTTTTGAATTTTTAAATTATATGATTAATTCTTTTATTTAAATTAGAAAAATAAGATAAAGTCAAACAATATATAGTAAATAACAAATTTGTAAATTTTTTTTAATTTTTAAACTAAGAAAATAAAATTTTTTTTCTAATAGTAGAAAAATAAAAAATTCCAAAAATATCAAAAAATTAAAAAATTAAAATTTTTGAATTTTTAAATTAATTTATTCTTAATTTGGGAACAATTGTAGCAAAAAAAGTCAATTGTCCGGGTGTAGCATTATCCGGTGAATAAAAAGATAGAAAAATATTTTTTAAAAAATAAAAAATTTTAAAAAACTAAGTTTTTTATTTTTGAATTTTTAAATTATATTATTAATTTTTTTTATAATAATTAGAAAATTAAAATAAAGTCCAGCAATATCTAGTAACCAACAGATCTGTAAATTTATTATCTTTTTTAATTTTTAAACCAAAAAAATATTTTTTTCTAATAGTAGAAAAATAAAAAATTCTAAGAATATTCAAAAAATAAAAAAAATTGAGAAGTTTTAAAATTTTTAAATTAATTTATTCTTAATTTGTGAACAAGTGCAGCAAAAAAAAGTCAATTGTACAGGTCTAGCTTTTTTCGGTGAATAAAAAAATAAAAAAATTTGAAAAAATAAAAAATCTTAAAAACCAAATTTTTTTTAATTTTTATATTATATGATTAAATTCTTTTATTTAAATTAGGGAAATAAAATAAAGTCGAACAATATCGAGTAATCAATAGATCTGTAAATTTCTTTTTTTTTTAAACTAAAAAAATATTTTTTTTCAACATTAGAAAAATAAAAAATTCTAAAAATATCCAAAAAATTAAAAAATTGAAAAATTTTAAATTTTTTAAATTAATTTATTCTTAATTTGTGAACAATTACAGCAAAAAAAGTCAACTGTCCGGGTGTAGTATTATCCGGTAAATAAAAAGATAGAAAAATATTTTTAAAAAAGAAAAAATTTTAAAAAACTAAGTTTTTTATTTTTGAATTTTTAAATTATATTATAAAATGTTTTTTACCATAATTAGAAAATTAAAATAATGTCCAACAATATCTAGTAACGAAGAGATCTTTAAATTTATTATCTTTTTTAATTTTTAAACAAAAAAAAATTTTTTTTCTAATAGTAGAAAAAAAAAATTCTAACAATATTCAAAACATAAAAAATTTGAGAAGTTTTAAATTTTTTTAATTAATTTATTCTTAATTTGTGAACAAGTACAGCAAAAAAAAGTCAATTGTACAGGTGTAGTATTATCCGGTAAATAAAAAGATAGAAAAATATTTTTTTAAAAAGAAAATATTTTAAAAAACTAAGTTTTTTATTTCTGAATTTTTAAATTATATGATTAAATTCTTTTATTTAAATTACGAAAATAAGATAAAATCCAACAATATCTAGTAAACAACAGATATGTAAATTTATTATTTTTTAAATTTTTAAAATTAAAAAATTTTTTTCCAACAGTAGAAAAACAAAAAAATTCTAACAATATCCAAAAAAATAAAAAATTTAAAAATTTAAATTTTTTAAATTAATTTTTTCTTAATTTTTGAACAAGTGCTGCAAAAAAACTCAACTGTACAGGTGTAGCATTATTTGGTAAATAAAAAAATAAAAAAATACTTTTAAAAAAATAAAAAATTTAAAAAACTAAATTTTTTTTGAATTTTTAAATTATAATATTAAATTCTTTTATTTAAATTACGAAAATAAAATAAAGACCAACAATATCTAGTAAATAACAGATCTGTAAATTTATTATTTTTTTAATTTTTAAACTAAAAAATAATTTTTTTCCAAAATTAGAAAAATAAAAAATTCTAACAAAATCCAAAAAATAAAAAATTTCAAAATTTTAAATTTTTTAAATTAATTTTTTCTTAATTTGTGAACAAGTGTAACAAAAAAAGTCAACAATCCGGGTGTAGCATTATCCGGCGAATAAAAAGGTAAAAAAATATTTTTGAAAAAAATTAAAAATCTAAAAAAACTAAATTTTTTATTTTTGAATTTTTAAATTATATGATTAATTCTTTTATTTAAATTATAAAAATAAGATAAAGTCCAGCAATATCTAGTAAATAACAAATCTGTAATTTTTTTTAATTTTTAAACTAAAAAAATAATTTTTTTTCTAATAGTAGAAAAATAAAAAATTCCAAAAATATCCAAAAAATTAAAAATTAAAATTTTTCAATTTTTAAATTAATTTATTCTTAACTTGGGAACATTTGCAACAAAAAAAGTCAATTATCCGAGTGTAGCATTATCCGGTGAATAAAAAGATAGAAAAATATTTTTTTTAAAAAAATTTTTAAAAACTAAGTTTTCTATTTTTGAATTTTTAAATTATATTATTAGATGTTTTTTTATAATAATTAGAAAATTAAAATAAAATCCAGCAATATCTAGTAACCAACAGATCTGTAAATTTATTATCTTTTTTAATTTTTAAACCAAAAAAATAATTTTTTTCTAATAGCAGAAAAATAAAAAATTCTAACAATATTCAAAAAATAAAAAAAATTGAGAAGTTTTAAATTTTTTAAATTAATTTATTCTTAATTTGTGAACAAGTGCAGCAAAAAAAAGTCAATTGTACAGGTCTAACTTTTTTCGGTGAATAAAAAAAAAAAAATTTGAAAAAAAAAAATCTTAAAAACCATTTTTTTTAATTTTTATATTATATGATTAAATTCTTTTATTTAAATTAGGAAATAAAATAAAGTCCAACAATATCGAGTAATCAACAGATCTGTAAATTTCTTTTTTTTTAAACTAAAAAAATATTTTTTTTCAACATTAGTAAAATAAAAATTCTAACAATATCCAAAAATTAAAAATTGAAAAATTTTAAATTTTTTAAATTAATTTATTCTTAATTTGTGAACAATTACAGCAAAAAAAGTCAACTGTCCGGGTGTAGTATTATCCGGTAAATAAAAAGATAGAAAAATATTTTTTAAAAAAGAAAAATTTTAAAAAAATAAGTTTTTTATTTTTGAATTTTTAAATTATATTATTAAATGTTTTTTATCATAATTATAAAATTAAAATAATGTCCAACAATATCTAGTAACGAACAGATCTTTAAATTTATTATCTTTTTTAATTTTTAAACAAAAAAATAATTTTTTTCTAATAGTAGAAAAACAGAAAATTCTAACAATATTCAAAACATAAGAAAATTTGAGAAGTTTTAAATTTTTTTAATTAATTTATTCTTAATTTGTGAACAAGTACAGCAAAAAAAAGTCAATTGTACAGGTGTAGTATTATCCGGTAAATAAAAAGATAGAAAAATATTTTTTTAAAAAGAAAATATTTTAAAAAACTAAGTTTTTTATTTCTGAATTTTTAAATTATATGATTAAATTCTTTTATTTAAATTACGAAAATAAGATAAAATCCAACAATATCTAGTAAACAACAGATATGTAAATTTATTATTTTTTAAATTTTTAAAATTAAAAATATTTTTTTCCAACAGTAGAAAAACAAAAAAATTCTAACAATATCCAAAAAAATAAAAAATTTAAAAATTTAAATTTTTTAAATTAATTTTTTCTTAATTTTTGAACAAGTGCTGCAAAAAAACTCAACTGTACAGGTGTAGCATTATTTGGTAAATAAAAAAATAAAAAAATACTTTTAAAAAAATAAAAAATTTAAAAAAACTAAATTTTTTTTGAATTTTTAAATTATAATATTAAATTCTTTTATTTAAATTACGAAAATAAAATAAAGACCAACAATATCTAGTAAATAACAGATCTGTAAATTTATTATTTTTTTAATTTTTAAACTAAAAAATAATTTTTTTCCAAAATTAGAAAAATAAAAAATTCTAACAAAATCCAAAAAATAAAAAATTTCAAAATTTTAAATTTTTTAAATTAATTTTTTCTTAATTTGTGAATAAGTGCAACAAAAAAAGTCAACAATCCGGGTGTAGCATTATCCGGCGAATAAAAAGGTAAAAAAATATTTTTGAAAAAAATTAAAAATCTAAAAAAACTAAATTTTTTATTTTTGAATTTTTAAATTATATGATTAATTCTTTTATTTAAATTATAAAAATAAGATAAAGTCCAGCAATATCTAGTAAATAACAAATCTGTAATTTTTTTTAATTTTTAAACTAAAAAAATAATTTTTTTTCTAATAGTAGAAAAATAAAAAATTCCAAAAATATCCAAAAAATTAAAAATTAAAATTTTTGAATTTTTAAATTAATTTATTCTTAACTTGGGAACATTTGCAACAAAAAAAGTCAATTACAGAACTTTAAAGGTTCACTAAGGTTGCTGCTATGAATTCTCACTTCCTGCTCATTTCCCTTGTCAGCTTTTCTTCCTTCTTTTGCATTACAGAACTTATTTCTTATTGAAGGCTTGGTGTCAAATGTTGCAGTGGCCTTTGGCCTTATTTTACTCAACATTTCTTCACCACAGACACATGGCTCACTTTGTTCTTCCTAGGATCATTGATGCCCAGCATCTCTTTGATCACTAACTGTTTTGTAGCTAGGTTGCTCTTTATTGTGGACTTTCAGTTGGCAATCCCAAATCAGTTGATCTAAGTTGCCAAGTTTTAAAATACTCCTTAGAACTTACTTGTTCAAGCATATCCTAGTACACAAACACCACAGCATATGTCCTAGGTCCAAGCTATTGGTGTCTAGCCTTATTGTTTTTCTCTTAGCCAACTTTTGGCTTTTTCTTCTTTCTCTTTTCTTTGTTTTGATTTATTTCCAAGGGACTTTCAATAATTGAGAGATCACAGCAGCAAACTGGCTTAGGCTTTAAGAAACAAGTCATTCTGCAATGTTTATTTTATGAGCTAACAATTAAATCAAACATATACCTCCACTAACTTTCATTCTAACTTTTGCAACATTGGACAATTACTTTTCTAGATCAAACATCTTTCTTTTATTCAAATAGCAAGGGAAACAGAATAAACTTTTCAAGTTAATGAGTGATGACAATTATTATGCAGATGACTTTTAGGCAAAAATTATGCAAATAGCTTTCTTCAACATGTACTTCCACTTGCAACTAAATAATCATTCCAACCAGACTTAAAAGACTCTCTGAATTAAATCATTACATAATAACAAGGATCAAGAATAGGTACAACCTGTGGAGTTGCAATTTTCCATTCTTCTTTCTTATTTGCTCCTTTTGAGTTGTAATTCAGGTGTTCTTTTAAGTTGTTGGCTATTTTTTCTGCCTGCTCCTCAATTGTTGCTTACTGTTCAACCCCTTCAGGTGTTGGTAAATCTGCAAAGCTTGTGCGTGGGTTCTCAAACTTATTTTGGTGTGTGAACACCAAACTCACTTGCCAATATTTCTCATGCAACAAATTGTATGTGAACTCTTTTTTCTTTTTTCACAAGAAATAAACTAATGATTTTGAAATAGCAGAATAGTTAATTAGTTTATCTAAATGCTCAGAGCTAGCATTATATAGGGGGTGAGAATATGTTTTATGATGAGATTTTGGTGGAACACCAAACTTAGAATCCTTCATTCTCCCTTATATTGTTTTGGTGTGCAACACCAAACTTAGCTTTTTGCAATGTAGGTAAGGCTAATTAACCTCTTTATTGAAATAACTATGGAAAGAAACTACCTCAGGTTGGGTTGCCTCCCAACAAGCGCTCTTTTATTGTCACTAGCTTGACATTCTCTGTGTTTGTTCAGTTTAGGTACTGAACTTCCTTTTCCTTGTCCCATTGTCCTCCTAAATAAGGCTTTGCTCTATGTCCATTTGCTGTGAAGTGGTTCTGTGTGGCTTCATCTAGCAGCTCAAGACTTCCATAAGGAAAGACTTTTGTTACTAGATACGGGCCTGTCCATTTGGACTTGAGCTTTCCAGGAAAGATCTTGAGCCTTGAGTTATACAGGAGCACTTGTTGTCCTATCTTGAACTCTTTCTTTGAGATCTTCTTGTCATGCCACCTCTTAGCTCTCTCCTTGTGTATTTTAGCATTCTCATAAGCTTCTAGTCTAAACTCATCCAACTCATTAAGTTGTAGCAGCCTCTTTTCTCCTGCTGCTTGAGAATCAAGATTGAGGAGTTTGGTGGCCCAAAAAGCTTTATGTTCAAGCTCCACAGGGAGGTGACAAGATTTTCCATATAATAGCTGAAATGGGGACTTTCCAATGGGAGTTTTGAAAGCTGTCCTGTATGCCCAGAGTGCATCTTCTAGTTTCCTAGCCCAATCTTTCCTTGTGCTTCCCACTATTTTTTCTAGAATTCTCTTCAACTCTCTGTTTGCTAATTCAGCCTGGCCATTAGTCTGAGGATGGTATGGTGTGGCTACTTTATGTATCACTCCATATTTGTGGAGGAGTTTCTCCATTTGTTTATTGCAGAAGTGACCACCACCATCACTGACAAGGCCCTTGGGTACTCCATATCTAGTGAAGATATGCTTCTTAAGGAATTGAAGGACAATTTGTGCATCACAAGTGGTTGTGGCTATGGCTTCCACCATTTTGAGACATACTCTACTGCACCAAGATGTATCTGAAAGAATAAGAAGGGGAAACGGTCCATGAAATCAATGCCCATAGGTCAAATAGCTTAACTTCCACGATGAAATTCTGAGGCATCTCATTCCTTTTTGTCAATCCTCCAGCTCTTTGGCATTCATTGCATTGGTGAACAAACTCTCTGGCATCCTTGAAGGTAGTTGGCCAATAGAAACCGCTTTGTAACACCTTTGCAGCTGTTCTCTCTGGTCCAAAATGTCCACCATATGCTGAACCATGACAATGCCACAATATGTCCCTCATTTCATTTTCATGGACACATCTCCTAATCATTCCATCAGAGCATCTTTTGAATAAAAAGGGTTCATCCCACAAGAACTTCCTTGCTTCATTGAGCAGCTTCTTCACTTGTTGCTTAGAATATTCTTGAGGTATCTTCCTTCCCTCTTTGTAGTTTGCTATGTCAGCAAACCAGGGTGTTTGTTGAACTTGGAACAGGTGCTCATCTGGGAAGTTCTCATTTACTTGTTGTGGTCTATCTTGACAGGCTTCTTGTGGTACTCTTGATAAATGATCTGCCACTTGATTTTCACTTCCCTTTCTATCTCTTACTTCAATATCAAACTCTTGAAGTAGCAGCACCCACCTAATAAGCTTGGCTTTGAATCCTGTTTAGACATTAAATACTTGAGAGCAGCATGGTCAGTGTACACTATAACTTTGGAGCCAATCAAGTATTGTCTAAACTTATCAAATGCATAAACAATCGCCAAAAGTTCTTTCTCAGTGGTTGTATAATTTTTCTGTGTTTCATTTAACACTTTGCTGGCATAATATATGACATGGTGCAACTTGTCTTTCTTTTGTCCCAGCACAGCACCAATAGCAAGGTCACTTGCATCACACATGAGTTCAAAAGGTAAGTTCCAATCAGGAGTGTGATGATTGGTGCTGTGATGAGTTTTCTTTTTAAAGTTTCAAAGGCATGCTTACAGTTGTCATCAAAGATGAAAGGGTTGTCAATCACTAGCAAATTGCTCAATGGCTTTGCTATTTTTGAGAAATCTTTGATGAACCTTCTGTAGAAACAGCATGCCAAGAAAACTCCTCACTGCTTCACATTAACGGGTATAGGAAGTTTTTCAATAATTTCTATTTTAGCTTTATCAACTTCTATACCTCTGCATGACACCTTATGCCCAAGAACTATCCCTTCAGGAACCATGAAATGGCATTTTTCCCAGTTTAAGATCAAGTTAGTTTCTTGGCATCTTTTCAAAACAAGAGTTAAATGATGTTTTTTAATTT